>NC_045553.1:45197966-45422821 GCF_009769535.1 Thamnophis elegans
ATTCAACGCACAGGCTTCTTTTCACAAGGCTGCTTGGGCTAATATGATACCAGAATGACGCCGAGAACACACACACACACACACACACACACAACCTCCAGCTGGTTGGATTAAATATGCAATAATTGGAGGCAAGTAATTTTGTTTTGAAGTATTGGCATAGTTGTTTAGTGAGTCACTCCTGTTTGATTTTCTCCGAACAATAAGAGAATGAGGTTAAAAGATTTGGGCCAGTGCCGAAAAGATTGTGCGGAAACATCGCACATGCATGCTTGTACTTGTCGGGGCCGTGCTCTGGAAAAGCTGAACTTCCAGGTTCTAGCGCGCATGCACGCCTGACATTCAGCTGGCTGGTGCGCATACACAGTCCGGGTTTTGGCACTGCCATGCGCGCAAAGCAGGGGTGGATTCTGCCAACTGCTACCGCTGGTTCGCTCAGGGAGGCGCTGTGCACTTGCTTGATGCGCGCTACGCGGTCATGTGCAGTGCTACAAAAATGCTTCTGCACATGTGCAGAAGCAAAAAACAAGATGGCAACACTTACAGCACCACCAAGAGAACCAGTTCCGGGGTATGGCAAGCCAAGTTACTACCTATTCAGCTGAACCGGTATGAACCCACCTCTGGTGGAAAGGGATTGTGCTTGGGATAAGCTGAACTTCTGAGTTCTGGCACACTCAACAATCAGCTGTCCGGAGTGTTATGCGCACACCGGTTTTCATGCCATGTGCGCAAAGGACAGCTGATCTGCACGCATGCATGCCAGGCATGCAAGACAAAGAGAGAAGGCCGCACATGCCAGGCGACATGGCTTTGCATGCCACTTTGGCCACGCGTGCCGTAGGTTTGCCATCGCGGGTTTAGGCAAATCCTCTCTGTTAAATGGAATCTTTTCTTTTCCCTCAAGTCGGCATATTAATATCACATTTCCAACTGGCCAGGAAGTCAGAAAAAGAAAAAGGTCCAGCGAAGTCTCTGAGATATTATCCTACCCAAGATCAGGTGAAGGGTTAATACCACTTTATAAGGCCTTGGTAAGGCCACACTTGGAATACTGCATGTAGTTTTGGTCGCCACGATGTAGAAAAGATGTTGAGACTCTAGAAAGAGTGCAGAGAAGAGCCACAAAGAGGATTAGAAGACTGGAGGCTAAAACATATGAAGAACGGTTGCAGGAACTGGGCATGGCTAGTTTAATGAAAAGAAGGACTAGGGGTGCCATGATAGCACTCTTCCAATATCTCTGGGGCTGCCCCAAAGAAGAGGGGGAGTCAAACTATTCTCCAAAGCACCCGAGGGCAGGACAAGCAGCAATGGGTGGAAACTAATCAAGGAGAGAAGCAACTTAGAACTGAGGAGAAATTTCCTGACAGTGAGAACAATTAATCAGTGGAACAGAAGTTGCCTTCAGAAGTTGTGGATGCCCCAACACTGGAAGTCTTTAAGAAGATGCCGGATAGCCATTTGTCTGAAATGGTATAGGGTTTCCTGCCTAGGCAGGGGGTTGGACTAGAAGACCTCCAAGGCCCCTTCCAACTCTGCTATTGTATTGTATTATTTATTGTATTTATTGTATTATTTATTGTATTTATTGCATTTATTGCATTTATTGCATTTATTGCATTTATTGCATTTATTGCATTTATTGCATTTATTGTATTCTATTTATTGTATTTATTGTATTTATTGTATTTATTGTATTTATTGTATTTATTGTATTTATTGTATTTATTGTATTTGTTGTATTTATTGTATTTATTGTATTTATTGTATTTATTGTATTTGTTGTATTTATTTATTGTATTTATTTATTGTATTTATTTATTGTATTTATTTATTGTATTCATTGTATTTATTTATTGTATTTATTGTATTTATTGTATTGTATTGTATCCTTGATCCTCTGGTCTCTCTCAACCATGCTGAGATTGTAAGGATGGGTGGTTTTTTGAGGTTCGATATCAACCGAACCTTTGTCCCATCTTCTTATCCTCTCTTGGGTTTTTTTTTAACGCATGATATCACAGAGGGCAACCTGCATTTATTTCAGCAATGTGGAGGTTTTCCCAGTCAGAAATTGCTGGGAGCCTGTGGAAAATAAACCAACATTATTTTATATAATTTAATTTCATTTATTGCCATTATACATATATACACAGTGTACCCATAGAACGAAATTCAAGTAACACCCAGGGACCAAGCCCGACGCACCTGACAATCCCCAAATAGCCCCACCCACCCACCCACCAAAAACTCCCCGTCCCTAAATTTCCCAGACATCTACACAACAGACCAAATCCTGCTGTCTTAACAGCTCACTGATGGTGGCCCTTCAGTTCATTGCTGAGTGCAATTATAGCTCTGGGATTAAAAAAAAACTATTCCATTATGACCCAGATTGAAGTTGTATACTAGTTTGAGACTTCAAATCCTCTGTGGATATTTATGCCTACTTATAAAGGAGAATGTGTGTAGCTCAGGGTTGGCATGAGGGGTCCTTGGTGCTCTCTGAGCTTGGTGGTTTTCTTGCAGATGTCTCATTACCCAACTAAGTCATATCATCAGTTCTAGAAGGGAGAGGGGTATGGGCGGAGAAGGAGGAAGAGGAAGAGGACATCTGTGGGATCCTTGGTGCTCTCTGAGCTTGCTTGTTTTCTTGCAGATGTTTCGTGACCAAATTGGGTAACATCATCAGTGTGCTAATATCAGTTGCCTAGATTGGACTACCTTGTACATACTTATTATAATAATAAGTGCCTTCAATGCAACAAAACTTCATTTTAATGTATAATGATTAGCGTATGCTCAAAGTGATAATAAAGTTGTAATAAAGTTCTAAGTGTGTTAGGTCTTTTTAATGTTCTCTATACCTATATATCAGTGGTGGGTTTCAAAAATTTTTGGAACCTACTCTGTGGGTGTGGCCTCCTTTGTGGGAGTGGCTTGCCAGCCATGTGACCTGGTGGGAGTGGCTTGCCAGCCATGTGTTTTCTCTCTCTCTCTCTCTCTTTCCTTCCTTTTGTCTCTCTGTCCCTTTTTTCTGTTTTTCTTTCATCTCTCTCTCACTCTTTTTCTTTCTTTTTTCTTTTTTTATTTATTTATTTCTTCCTTCCTTTCTCTTTCTCTCTCTCTCTCTGTCAGTCTGTCTGTCTGTCTGTGGGGGGGTCAGTGGTGGGTTTCAAAATTTTTTGGAACCTACTCTGTGGGTGTGGCCTCCCTTGTGGGAGTGGCTTGCCAGCCATGTGACCTGGTGTGAGTGGCTTGCCGGCCATGTTCTCTCTCTCTCTCTCTCTCTCTCTCTCTCTCTCTCTCTCTCTCTCTTTCCTTTTGTCTCTCTGTCCCTTTTTTCTGTTTTTCTTTCATCTCTCTCTCACTCTTTTTCTTTTTTCTTTCTTTCTTTCTTTCTTTCTTTCTTCCTTTCTTCCTTTCTTTCTCTTTCTCTCTCTCTCTCTGTCAGTCTGCCTGTCTGTCTGTGGGGGGGCAGTGGGGGGTTTCAAAAAGATTTGGAAGCTCTTCTGTAGGTGTGGCCTGCTTTCCGGGTCCACTGGTGAAACCTCTTCTAACCGGTTCGGTAGATTTGATGAACCGGTTCTACCAAATAGGTGCGAACTGGTAGGAACCCACCTCTGCTATATATATATATATAGGCAGTGATAGGATTCAAATAATTTAACAACCGGTTCTCTGCCCTAATGATTTCTTCCAACAACCAGTTCACCAAACTGCTCGGACAGTTAACAACCGGTTCTCCCAAAGTGGTGCGAACTGGCTGAATCCCACCACTGTATATAGGGGTGTGCATAAGTGCACAAGCGTGTCTAACATCCCTGTCCTACTGTACTCATTTATTTGTACCCATTTCCGGTATTCTTATTCCTGTTATCTTGACCATGAGTGACAAAACTAAATAATAAATAATAAAATAAATGTCTAGTGAAAAAGCGGATTGACAGATTTTGGAACATTTTGATTGACCTTTGATTGAGTCGTTCCCGACTCTAGGGGGCGGTGCTCATCTCCATTTCAAAGCCGAAGTGCCAGCACTGTCTGAAGATGTCTCCATGGTCATGTGGCCAGCGTGACTAAATGCCGAGAGTGCACGGAAGGCTGTTACCTTCCCACCAAAAGTGGTTCCTATTTTTCTACTTGAATTTTTACATGTTTTCGAACTGCTAGGTTGGCAGAAGCTGGGACAAAGAACGGGAGCTCACTCCATTACGCGGCGCTAGGGATTTGAACCGCCAAACTGCCAACCTTTCAATCAACAAGCTCAGCGTTTTAGCTTAAACTGAGATTAGTTTCTTCTTAAGGTGAGAAAGAAGGATTGGACCAAAGTCATCTCGATGGCTTTCATGCCTAAGGTAGAACTAGAACTCACCATCTCCTGGTGATTGGCCCAAAGTGACCAACCGGCTTTCATGCCTAAGGTCGGACTAGAATTCACCACCACCCGTTGATTGTTCCAAAGTCACCTATCCCCCTTTCATGCCTAAGGTAGAACTAGAACTCACCATCTCCTGGTGATTGGCCCAAAGTGACCAACCAGCTTTCATGCCTAAGGTGGGACTAGAATTCACCATCTCCCATTGATTGTTCCAAAGTCACCCAGCTGGCTTTGATACCTAAAGTGGGACTCGAACTCTCAGTCTTCTGGTTTGTAAACCAGTACCTAGCCCCTACACCAAGCGGGCTCTCCTTCCCAAAAGGGCCGTTACCAGGGGAAAGGACTAGGCCGAAAGGAATGCTTGCTTGCACACCCTTCCAAACAGCCGCGAACTGACCTGACAAACGTTGAGGAACGCGGAGACGCTGGAAGAACACAATTCTTATTGTGTGCTGTAGCAAGTGGGTGCCGCAGAGCTCCCTGCGAGGACGCAACAATGCCGGGGTAGGCGCCAGAGTGTGGAGAACAGGCGATGGAAGGGAGTGCAGACACATTGCTGACATGGCTGGGAAAACACAGTCATAATCTGTAAAGGCAGATGCTGGAATGAAAAGAGATTAAACTAAGCAAGTGTATGCTCTGTTTCTGGGATCGGTCTCCTACTGTTTTCCTCTTTTGACATCGTTTGCTGCTCATAATCCCAGACTTTAATGAGAAATACAGAATGTTTGCAAGCAGAAATCAGCGGCGGGATGCTGAGTCATTGTGCGCCGGGATTTGCGGTGGCCCATTCGCAACTCTCCGGAGGTGGTTACAAGCGCTGCATTCTTTCTCTTCCTCCCTACCCCTCTTAGCAATAGCAATAGCAGTTAGACTTATATACCGCTTCGTAGGGCTTTCCGCCCTCTCTAAGCGGTTTATAGAGTCAGCATATTGCCCCCAACAATCCGGGTGCTCGTTTTACCCACCTCGGAAGGATGGAAGGCTGAGTCAACCTTGAGCCGGTGAGATTTGAACCGCCGAACTGCAGATAACAGTCAGCTGAAGTGGCCTGCAGTACTGCACCCTAACCACTGCGCCACCTCGGCTCTTCTGTAGTTCGGTTTCGTAAAGGTGGAAGGACCAATTTAACAGATGAACTGAGCTGGAAGGGACATTGTAGGGCATCTAGTCCACCATCACCCCCTGCCCAAGCAGGAGACCATAAACCTTTCCCGACAGATGGCAGTCCATCCGCTTCTTGGAAGCTTTCAGTGATGAAGCTCCCACAACCTCTGAAGGCAACTTCTGTTCCATTGATCGATTGTTCTCGCTTTCAGAAAATTTCTCCTTAGTTCTAGGTTGGTTCTCTCCTTGATTAAGTTCCATCCTTTGCTTCTTGTCCTGCCCTCAGGTGCTTTGGAGAATAGCTCCTCTTCTTTTTCTTCTCTTTCTCCTTCACCTCTTCTCTTCTTCTTCTTCCTCTCCCTCCCCTTCTCTTTCTCTACCTCCTTCTCCACTTCTTCTTCCTCTCCCTCCCCTTCTTCTCCTTCTCCTCCTCTTCTCTCCCTCCCCCTCCCCTTCCCTTTCTCCTCCTCCTTCTCTTCTTCTTCCTCTCCCTCTCTCTTCCCTTCTCCTCCTCCTTTTCTTCTTCTTCATCTGCCTCCCCTTCTCCTTCTCCTCCTCTTCCTCTTCTTCTTCCCCTCCCCCTCCCCTTCCTTTTCTTCCTCTCTCTCCCTCCCCTCCCCTTCTTCTCCTCCTCCTTCTCTTCTTCTTCCTCTTCCTCTCCCCTTCTCCTCCTCCTCCTCCTCTTCTTCTTCTTCTTCTTCTTCTTCTTCTTCTTCTTCATTTTCCTCCCCTTCTCCTTCTCCTCTTCCTCTTCTTCCCCTCCTCTTCCTTTTCTTCCTCTCCCTTTCCCTCCCCTTCTCCTCCTCCTCCTCCTCTTCTCCCTCTCCCTCTCCTCCTCCTCCCCCTCCTCCTTTTCCTCCTCCTTTTCCTCCTCCTCCTCTTCTCAATTTACTGTGTGAGCCCTTCACAACAACACTCAAAGAAATAGCAGGCTCTGACTGCTTGTTCTTTGTGTGGGTAAGAAAGATAGAGAGAGGAAAAGAGGAGGGAGAAGGAAAGAGTCCCTTACAACTCCGAAATTCAAAACAGCTTTTTCGAAAAGATCAAGGATCAGCCTTGAGCCTCTGAGGACTGGTTTCCATTTTCTTTCTGAAAAGTTTCACATTCTTTGGACGTGAAATCAGGTAATGCTTGGGTCGCTCCTATAGTGTTTTATTGCAAGATCTCGCCTCAAATCTGCCGTCTTGCAGTGGAACAGTTTTGTCCGATGGTTCCATTTAAGATGGAAGTGTTGGGCATATCACAGAGTCATCTGGTTCATATCCCAGAGTCAAGTTGCTTAGAGGGCTGACTTATTCCATGGATAAGGTAAAGGTAAAAGTTCCCCTTGCACATATGTGCTATTCGTTCCCGACTCTAGGGGGCGGTGCTCATCTCCGTTCCAAAGACAAAAAGCAAGCACTACCCGAAGACCTCTACATGCTCATGTGGCCGGCATGACTAAATGCCAAAGGCGCACGGAACGCTGTTACCTTCCCACCAAAGCTGGTCCCTATTTTTCTACTTGCATTTTTTTACGTGCTTTCGAACTGCTAGGTTGGCAGAAGGTGGGACTAGTATTGGGAGCTCACTCCGTTATGCAGCGTTAGGGATTCGAACCGCCAAACTGCCGACCTTTCTGATTGACGAGCTCAGCGTCTTAGCCACTGAGCCACCACGTCCCTTCTGTTCCGTGGGTAGATGGGTTGTAAAATGTGGCAACAGAAGAGTGTCAGAATTTTGGAAGAATTACGCACGTTGATGCCATTGTTGCATTATTAAAAGTTAATTTTTTAAAAAAGGATCAGAACAATGATGATAGCAATTTTAGTATGGTGGAGAACTTGAAAAGGGGGTTCAAAATACCCCAATCAAGGAGCTACCAACTCAGATGAATAATCAACCATGAATCAATCGCTCACTCAAGGAACCACCAAGACTATGCCCACCAACACTCAGGGGTAGGCTTCAAAAGTTGCAGCAAAGATTCCACTGCCCCTTTGCTGGGTGGGCGTGGCCATGGTGGGTGTGGCCTAGTCAGCGTCCTGGACTACGGCAGTGGGAGGGGCATTTTTCACCCTCCCCATGTTCCAGTGGCTTTATTTGAGCCTCTGGGAGGGCAAAAACTCCTTCCCTGGGCTCCGGAGGCCAGAAAGAGACCCGTTTCCAGACTTCTAGAACCTCCAGTACAGTGGTGGGTTGTAGCTTCTCCTGCTTGGGTAGGGGGGTTGGTCTAGATAAACTCCAAGGTCCCTTCCAGCTCTGTTAATCTGTAAATCTGTACATCTTCTGCCATTGTCCTCATGTTTTGCTGTGCTTTATAGAATATCATGCAGCCCTCTCCCAGAAAAATGAAATATCCTAGGAAATATTGAAAAGGCAGAATATTTCTCTGGATGTGAAAAAAGACATGCTTTGAAAGACAGAATAGTTGCCTGTAGCTTCCTGCCCATCCCCACTGTTAATGGGCCAGGCTACCCCACTTTACATAATAAAGACTTCACCAGCAGCTACAGAAAGGCAGGATAATATTGGAACTTTACTCAACTGACCACATGGCATCTGAGACCTCATCCATACCTGGACTCAAAACCCAGCCTAGAGAGTAGCCCCTGCATGGCCCCATGGGAGTCTGACAACCAATCAGAATACATTTCTTACACAGGAACAGGAAAGAGAGAGGTGGGACTGAACAGGTTATAAAAAGCCTAGCAAGCCCCTCCCTCAGCCCTTCTCTTCTTCTCCACCAACATTGAAGCATATGATCCCCTTTTCTGTTCAGGGCTCAAGCCATGTGGTCCTGTCCAACAATAAATCATCTTTCCAAGCAGCCTCCATGTCTCCAGTGTCTTCTTCCCCACTTGGAGCCGAACCCAGAAGGACATTTCTTTCATCCGTAGCATCGCTGCACCCCAGCTACGATGCCCATGGTGTCATGTGTGAATTTGTCTTTTCTTCAGGCACCAGGGCTGCACTTGTTCTTTGGGAAGCAGGGACCAGCCTCCAAAATGTAGGCAGAGCCAGGATAAACATGTGAACGGAGCAGAAAGAAAAGAGGGGGGGGGGGGGAAATCCGCTAAATATATTTAATTGTATTGACTAAGGCGAAACTCAATGTTATCCTCTTTAAGCTCCCATGAAGCTGGGATGGGGAGGCCATCGGATTTCAGTAGCAACGTCGTTGTTGGAAGAATTATGGAGATACCCCCCTCTACCCCGTCCTGGGTGGCCAGAGGCAGCCTGGGGGTAGCTTCAGCCTGTGCACAGATTTGGATAGCAAGATTAACGGAGGGCCCATTCAGTCTGATTCAATGAACTCACAAAGGTTCCTAAAGGCTGCCATGTCCTCCTAAAAAATAGGATGTGGAACACCATCTAATTATACATAACATATGGGGGAGAGGATAAGGGGGAAAGGATGGGAGAGGATGCCACCCAGGCACGCTCTGAATAGATTACCGTTGTCTGTTATAATTCTATTAAAAACTGAGTGGACCGTAACACTGGGCAGTTCTTTTTTTTTTTCTTTTTATAGATATATACTTTTTTATTTTCCATTTTCATAACATACAATCACATGTATACTATTACATAGCCAGTATCCTATTGTATTGCGTGGCATTTACATCAATTCCTCTTGTCATCAACACCCAAAAGGATAAAAACCCATTATTATCTCTTCTGCTCTCCATACACCTCTTTCTTCTACCTCTCTCCTACCTCCTTTCTTCCCTCCATCATCCTTTTCTACTCTACTTCCCCTTCCTTTCTCCTTCTCCTCTCTCTTCATTCCACACCTCCTTCTCCTCCTCATCTTCCCCCCCTTACCCTCTCTCCTATCCCTCTCTTCCCATCTTTCTTCTCCCTTTGGTTTCCCACTCTTCCTCTCCTTGGTGTATTTCCGCTTCTGAGCAAACTCCAATCCATGTTGATGATATTTATACTTCCATAACAATATACTTAACATATCCTAGTTCTAAAGGAAAATAAAATAAAGTAAGAGAAGACAGTATACATGTGCAATCATATTACATTAAAATCTAACACCCCTCGTCAAATCTGGGCAGTTCTAAATGCAGATAAATTTGGGGAAATGTTAAGTGCAAAATATATATATGATTGTCCCGACAAAGTTTCTAATTCACATCCGAAATGGAGACAGTGTCGTAGAAACGGGAGGGGGTGGGCAGATTATAACCCCTTGGACTTGACTAAAATTATAAATTGGGTGAGTAAATCATCCATTAAGTGGCGATCTAATTGGAAAGGTATACATTGAATCAAATTAACAAGTGCACCTAATTAGGCACAGGACTCCACATAACGAAGCTTCTCGTGATTAGCACATATGACACCGAGGGACTAATATGGCCCGAGTAGGAGAAGGTTGTCGGAGAGGTCATGGGAAACAGGGTCCTACAGCTCGAGGGCATGACGTAGGCTGGAGAGCCAGCAGCAACCAGACAATAGCAATAGCAATAGTTAGACTTATATACCGCTTCATAGGGCTTTCAGCCCTCTCTAAGCGGTTTACAGAGTCAGCATATTGCCCCCAACAACAATCCGGCTCCTCATTTTACCCACCTCGGAAGGATGGAAGGCTGAGTCAACCTTGAGCCGGTGAGATTTGAACAGCCGAACTGCTGAACTGCAGTCAGCTGAAGTAGCCTGCAGTGCTGCATTTAACCACTGCGCCACTCGGCTCTTACGTAGAATCAAGCATTGGGAAACCTAACAACCATTCTGGGTTTTTGTGTCATGAGGCTAAGGAGCCATTGTTGTAATTGAGAACCAAAGACATCAACAGGATTGGGAGGGATAAAGTGACCCCATTAAGGAACACTAAAGCGTGTTGTGAATCTTTCATCTTGGAACAGGAGCAGTGGTGGGTTTCAAAATATTTTTCAAACCTACTCTGTGGGTGTGGCCTCCTTTGTGGGAGTGGCTTGCTGGCCATGTGACTTGGTGGGAGTGGCTTGCCGCCATGTGTTTTCTCTCTCTCTCTCTCTCTCTCTCTCTCTCTCTCTCTCTCTCCTTCCTTTTGTCTCTCTGTCCCTTTTTCCTTTTTTCTTTCATCTCTCTCTTCTTCTTTCTTTTTTTCTTTTTTTATTTCTTTCTTTCTTCCTTTCTTTCTCTTTCTCTTTCTCTCTCTGTGTGAGTCTGTGTGTGTGTGTGTGTGTGTGTGTGTGTGTGTGTGTGTGTGTGTGTCAGTGGTGGCTTTCAAAAAATTTTGGAACCTCTTCTGTAGGTGTGGCCCGCTTTCTGGGTCCACTGGTGGAACCTCTTCTAACCGGTTTGGTAGATTTGATGAACCGGTTCTACTGAATAGGTGTGAACTAGTAGGAACCCACCTCTGAACAGGAGACATGATTGAAGTTTATGGACTCATGCATGTGGAAGGTCATGGACTACGTTATCTCTAAAACGGTATAGGGTTTCCTGCCTAGGCAGGGGGTTGGACTAGAAGACCTCCAAGGTCCCTTCCAACTCTGCTATTGTATTGTATTGTATTGTATTGTATTGTATTGTATATGTTGTCTAATAAATGCTTGATGAAATAAGTAAATAAAATAAATAAACTTCAACTGTCCAGATTTTAATTCTTTTGAGTCTCAGGCACTGTTATTTTATCACTGATTGTTATTATTTGGTTTTTAATACAATGCCCGCCTGTCCCTGGGAGAATGGGCTGCTACGTAAACACTCACACACCCATGCAGGTACACAAATGCATTTTAAAAATAAAAGAATATTTGGATACCCATTTCTATACCTCTTGGGTGAAGAGCGACATGGGAAAAACAAGAGCAGTATCCTCCCTCCCTGAGGGAGGAGTCAAACACGTCATCAGCCTTGAGTCCCTTCACGCTCACAAGGTGGGATTCAATTTTTTTTTACTAATGGTTCTGTGGCTTGGTGGGCATGGCAGGGGAAGGATACTGCAAAATCCCCATTCCCTCCCCACTCCAGGGGAAGGATACTGCAAAATCTCCATTCCCTCCCCACTCCAGGAGAAGGATACTGCAAAATCCCCATTCCCTCCCCACTCCAGGGGAAGGATACTGCAAAATCTCTTATTCCCTCCCCACTCCAGGGGAAGGATACTGCAAAATCTCTATTCCCTCCCCACTCCAGCGGAAGGATACTGCAAAATCCCCATTCCCTCCCCACTCCAGGGAAAGGATACTGCAAAATCCCCATTCCCTCCCCACTCCAGGGGAAGGATACTGCAAAATCTCCATTCCCTCCCCACTCCAGGAGAAGGATACTGCAAAATCCCTATTCCCTCCCCACTCCAGGGGAAGGATACTGCAAAATCCCCATTCCCTCCCCACTCCAGGGGAAGGATACTGCAAAATCCCCATTCCCTCCCCACTCCAGGGGAAGGATACTGCAAAATCTCCATTCCCTCCCCACTCCAGGGGAAGGATACTGCAAAATCTCTTATTCCCTCCCCACTCCAGGGAAAGGATACTGCAAAATCCCTATTCCCTCCCCACTCCAGGGGAAGGATACTGCAAAATCCCCATTCCCTCCCCACTCCAGGGAAAGGATACTGCAAAATCCCTATTCCCTCCCCACTCCAGGGAAAGGATACTGCAAAATCCCTATTCCCTCCCCACTCCAGGGAAAGGATACTGCAAAATCCCCATTCCCTCCCCACTCCAGGGGAAGGATACTGCAAAATCTCTTATTCCCTCCCCACTCCAGGGAAAGGATACTGCAAAATCCCTATTCCCTCCCCACTCCAGGGGAAGGATACTGCAAAATCCCCATTCCCTCCCCACTCCAGGGAAAGGATACTGCAAAATCCCTATTCCCTCCCCACTCCAGGGAAAGGATACTGCAAAATCCCCATTCCCTCCCCACTCCAGGGAAAGGATACTGCAAAATCCCCATTCCCTCCCCACTTTGGGGCCAGCCAGAGGTGGCATTTGCCGGTTCTCCAAACTACTCAAAATCTCCACTCCTGACAGTTACTCCAGTAACTGTCAGAACCTGCTGGATTTCACCCCTGCAAGACGGCCAAGATGAAAAGTCAGGACCAGAATATGTGATGTCTTTTGTCCAGGGCTCCTTTGATAAGCTCAAAAAGTCCTCGGGAACGAGGGCAAGAGAAAGAAATGGAAAAAAAAAACCCCTCAACTGACATTATTTTGGCATAGCAGGGGAAAGCGAGATGAAAGGCCGGCAAATGAATTCACTGTGACAAGCTTTGTGAAGTGCCTGAACATTTGATCTTAAAAGATTTCATAATTCTTTTGATAGGCCGAAGATTAACTGAGCAGGGAGGCCAGCGAAGTTGACTTATCCCCTTCCCTGAATTCTACAAAACATGGTAAATAAAATTAAAGCAAGCAGGAATTCAGACAAGTGAGCCCAACAAGGGGCTTGAGGACTAATTCGGAGCCATCATTCAGACTGAAAACAATCTTAATTGATATTTGGGTCCCTTTGGGGGAACAAAGACGCTGGGAAATGATCTAGTGGACTATCCTTCCCAGCTACCCATGCCTGTGGTTGTTAGTTGTGAAGTCATGTCCAACCCATCGCGACCCCATGGACAACGTTCCTCCAGGCCTTCCTGTCCTCTACCATCCTCTGGAGTCCATTGAAGCTCACGCCGACTGCTTCGGTGACTCCATCCAGCCACCTCCTTCTCTGCCGTCCCCTTCTTCTTCTTTTGCCCTCCATCGTTCTCATTAGGTGCCAAAGTCTTTGAGTTTCCTCTTCAGGATCTGACCTTCTAAAGAGCAGTCAGGGTTGATCTCCTCTAGGACTGACCGGTTGGATGGCCTTGCAGTCCAAGGGAGTCACAGGAATCTTCTCCAGCACCAGAGTTCAAAGGCCTCCATTCTTTGGCGCTCAGCCTTCCTTATGGTCCAACCTTCACAGCCATCCATTGCAACTGGGGAAACCACAGCCTTGACTGTACGCACTTTTGTTGGCAGGGTGATGTCTCTGCTTTTTAGCATGCTGTCTATATTTGCCATCGCTTTCCTCCCCAGGAGCAAGTGAGGAACGCAGTTGTTCAATGAATCTGGCTTGCCAATTGGTTTGACTTGTCAGAAGTAAATCTTTACATTAGCATAGTCGATGTTAAACATTCACATTAACCACTGCAAGGATTCACTTAACAACTGGGGCAAGAAAGGTCGTAAAAGGGGGGACAGCAGACAAACGCACTTAACAAGGGCCTCGCTTAACAACCGAAGATTTGGGCTCAGTTGTGGTTACAAGTGAAGGACTCCATGTAATAATACATTTTCAACCCAGCAATAGCAAATCGAGAGGCGAGTGGGTTGCACTGCTTCTTATTTTTGAAAGAAATGTCCTTCTGGGTTCGGCTCCAAGTTGGGAAAAAGACACTGGAGACATGGAGGCTGCTTGGAAAGATGGTTTATTGGTGGACAGAGCCACATGGCTTGAGCCCTGAATAGGAAAGGTGGTCACATGCTTCAATGTTGGTGGTGAAGAAGAGAAGGGCTGAGGGAGGGGCTTGCTAGGCTTTTTATAGCCTGTTCAGTCCCACCTCTCTCTTTCCTGTTCCTGTATAAGAAATGTATTCTGATTGGTTGTCAGACACCCATGGTGCCATGCAGGGGGCTACTCTCTAGGCTGTGATGAGTTCTCAGTTGCCTTGTGGTCAGTTGAGTATATTATCATGCCTTTCTGTAGCTGCTGGTGAAGTCTTTATTATGTAAAGTGGGCTAGCCTGGCCATCTCAATGGCCCATTAACTGGGGATGGGCAGGAAGCTACAGGCAGCTCTTCTGTCTTTTAAAACATGTTTCTTTCTTTTCGCATCCAGAGAAATATTCTGCCTTTTCAATATTTCCTAGGATATTTCATTTTTCTGGGAGAGGGCTGGATGATAACTTCCCACATTATCCTGACTTCAGGTGTTTGGCAGAATGGGTTAACAACCCCCACACACACACATACCTTCTCTGCAATAGCCCCTCAAATACTGGAAGACTGTGGATCATGTTTTCATTTAATTTGCCTTCGGATTTGCAATTCTCCCTTTCCCAGATTGGCTGCAGCTGCTGAGATCCCGTCCCTGGGTCCCCTTGTTTGCATTCCAGCCACAACCCTTATCTGTGCCCCCCCCAATCTAATTGCTCCTCTGTTTCCTTCCCTAACTCCAGCAGACAATACACAGTGCCCCCCCCCCCGATGACAAGAATCGCATTCCTCTGCCTCACATCGAGCCCAGGAAAGTCACCTGATCCATCCAACCTGCTCGGCTGAAGCCCTATTTGGTTTCCAGGATTCTCCCTTTGGCTTGGAATGAAATCGGGCCTCTGCAAACTGAGCTGGAGCCAAAAATATTTGGGGTTTTCTTTCGACGCAGGCGGTGTTTTGGTTTTTGAAACTTTCTAGGAAACCATACATCAAAACTTAAATGGTATCGAGCGAGGGTAAGAGACATTGGCTGTCGCCCAGCGCCGCCGAACACAATTAGTAACGATATGATCTTTGGTATGGCTCATTTGCTAAAGCAGGAAGCCAGGGATGTGATGCAGAGAGGCAACATTGCTCCTCTGGGCTTGTGAAAGGGGAGACCCAGAGAGATATTTATGGAGGCAGAAAAAGCCACGCGGGGGTAATGGCTGTCCCGAATAGAACTTGAGGGAATTTAGAATAAGGGAGTTGGAAGGGACCTTGGAGGTCTTCTAGTCCAACCCCCTGCTTAGTCAGGAAACCCTACACCACTTCAGACAAATAGCTGTCCAATCTCTTCTTTAAAACCTCCAGTGTTGGAGCATGCACAATTTCTGGAGGCAAGTCGTTCCACTGGTTAATTGTTCGCACTATCAGAAAATTTATCCTTAGTTCTAGGTTGCTTCTCTCCTTGATTAGTTTCCACCCATTGCTTCTTGTCCTGCCCTATGGTGCTTTGGGGAATAGCTTGACTCCCTCTTCTTTGGGGCAGCCCCTGAAATATTGGAACACTGCTATCACGTCTCCCCTAGTCCTTCTTTTCATCAGACTAAGAATGTTAAACCTGCATAACAGTGAAGCGCAGAATTATTCTGATAAGGGGGGAAGGGGAAACCAGTAAATTGTACTTTAGTGAGTGGCAGGTTCAGAGATAAGGTGGCCCGTAAAACCAACCACAGGAGGAAACTGTTTTTACAGGCAGGTATCCTGATTTTGTATTGCAGGGTTTGAAAACAGCCAAATCTCTACCTATATGGGCTTGCACCATTCTTGGTTTATTTTTAACCACAAGCCAAGTTGAGACTGGAATTCCTTCTTTCTTTCTTTCTTTCTTTCTTTCTTTCTTTCTTTCTTTCTTTTTTTCTTTCTTTTCCTCTCCTCCCTTGGTTGGGCTTCCAATAAAAAATAAAAATAAATAAAAAATTCCTAAGCAATGAAATCATGAGGACACAAGGCCCATCACCTCTCAAGTGCAAAAGCACTCAAGGCCGCATGTAGTCCCTGTAAAAATTAATGGAGACTGACACACATTCGCTTTTCTTGAGTGCTTTTCTGGATCTTGGCCACCTCTAACAGGGAGAAGAGAAGATCATTTATCTGCGACTCACCTGGGCAAGGAATGTAGGTAAGGGAAGAGAAAGATTTCCACCGAGCAAATCTGTGGTTTCATTTCCCGACTGAATTTTTACAGAAGGCAGTCTAAGCCATCTTCCCAAGGCTTTGTGGGAACGCGTCATGGAAGAGATTGGTGTACAGAAAGTCCTCGACTTACAACGGTTCATTTAGTGACTGTTCAAAGTTATAACAACGCTGAAAAAGTGACTTATGATCCTCTTTTCACACTTACAGCCAGTGGTGGGATTCAGCCGGTTTGGGCTGGTTCAAGCGAACCGATTGTTAAATTACTGGCTGGCCCCGCCCCTTCCTGCCCTGAGCCTTCCAGGAGTTCCCACATGCCCCATTTTAGCTCCCAGGTAAGTGCAGGGAGGCCAACAGGGAACAGGTGGGAGCAGCGCCATACACAAACCCCGCAGCCCATTTTTGCTCCCAGGGGTGCAGGAGGTCAAGTGTTGCCTGTCACAACTCCTGGCCATGCCCACCATGGCCACACCACTCAGCCGGTTCTTAGGGCAGAGAACTGGTTGTTAAATGATTTGAATCCCACCACTGCTTACAACCTTTTTAGCATCCCCACGGATTATGGGTCAGAATCGCCAACTGGCTTCACACTTATGACCGCCGTCGCCATATCCCAAGGTCACACGTTCACTTTTTTGAACTTTTCGACAAGCAAAATCAACTGGGGAAGACAAATTCCCTGCACCACTAGGCTACTAACTTATCAACGGCAACGATTCCCTTAACAACGGTGGCAAGAAAGTTCGTAACAATGGGGCAAAGCTCGCTTAACAAATCTCTCACTGAACCACAAAAATTTTGGGCTCGGCTGTGGTCCAAAGTCATGGACTCCTTGTGTGTTGTGTATTGTGGGGAAGAGCAATCCAAATTTGAAGCGTGCTTGTATCTTGGTCTGGGTGGGGGAAAAAATTGCTGTTTAAAAGCAAAGTCCCATTGTTGCTTAAGACGTTCTCTTTTCTAACCAGCTGTGGAGGTAACTTGAGGTGGTCACAGCAGGAGAAAACTGAAATGTTGCATATGTGTGTGATGTGTGTGTGTGTGTGTTTTGAGGAAACAGTCTGTGGGAGTGGGATTAAGGGATCAAATCATGCCTTGGGTGAAGAAACCCACAACGTACGATGAAAAAACTTATTTCTTCTACTTTATCCAGGCTGATTTTGGACTGCACCCTCCGGCATTTCTGCATCTTAAGAGGGTTACCCTAAACTTTGTGCTATTGATCTTTGTTTTCAGAAAACCAGGCTACCAATTAAAAAAAGTACACTTTTAAACAAGCTCCATTCAGAGAGAGAGAGAGGGAGAGGGGAATTAAAGTGATACAATACTTTTATAGAGAGCTTCGAACCAATTCCCTTGAGGTTCTACTTAAAACAATGTATTAACAGAGGCTCAATTGTGTTGTTTTACTAGCAAACAAAATGTTAAACATGCTCTAAGCTAGTTTTCCAGGATGTTCTGTACAAAGATGAAAGTGCTGGGCCTCTAAGCACAAAGGACAAGTAAATTAATTTCCAGACTTAAACCCTTTCCCTGCTGTATTGAAAGAGGACGGCTTCCTAAATTCCTTCGCTTAACTTTTGTCCGCTGTTTCACTCCTAAATTTGATCGGCTCCCGTTTTGTCCCCCTTTTATATTTTGTCCAATGCATTTCCTGAGATTTCTAGGGGGATCAAAAGTTTGTGGAAAGGCAGCTGGCAATATTACAAACCCCGATATTGTTGTCTCTAAGCCTTTTCACTTTCATGAATTATGTGGCTAGTTCAATAAAGGTAAAGGTTTCCCTCGCACATATGTGCTAGTTGTTCCTGACTCTAGGAGGCGATGCTCATCTCCGTTTCAAAACCGAAGAGCATGCGCTCTGTCCGAAGACGTCTCTGTGGTCATGTGGCCGGCATGACTCAATGCCGAAGGCGCACGGAACGCTGTTCCCTTCCCACCAAAGGTGGCTCCTATTTTTCGACTTGCATTTTTTACGTGCTTTCGAACTGCTAGGTTGGCAGTAGCTGGGACAAGTCACGGGAGCTCACTCCGTTACGCGGTGCTAGGGATTTGAACCGCTGAACTGCCAACCTTCTGATCGCTAGTTCAATACTGGTAGGCATTGCGAAACCTTGGTAAAGGTGACATCTGGAAAAGGTTGAATTAATTTCATATTGAATATATCCCTCTACTAGAGTCCTTTAGGTGTCACCTAGTGTACATGAAACTCATTTATTTATGATTTACTTCAGTGTGGCTCCACAGAAGCATAAATGATGCAACTAACACAACTGAACAAGGAAATGGTCCCTCCTGTGAGAAAGAGATTGTAATTTTGGTCCCAAAACATATCCTATTCTCCTATAGGGAGAAATTTCCTGACAATGAGAACAATTACTCAGTGGAAGGACTTGCCTCCAGAAGCTGTGAATGCGCCAACACTGGAAGTTTTTAAGATGAGGTTGGATAACCCTTTGTCTGAAGTGGTGTAGGGTTTCCTGACTAAGGAGGGGGTTGGACTAGAAGACCCTCAAGGTCCCTTCCAACCCTGTTATTCTAAATGATCTCCCTCCTCCTTTCACAGCTCCTCCTTCTCAACTGTCTTTGATCTCTTGAAGTTCTTCTTTTCAAGTGACCTCAGAGACCATCTCCCTTTCTCCAAACCCCCCCTCAGCAATTGGGGGAGTTGAATCAGAGTTGAAGGTATTTCTGTCACCTCCAACGAGGTGGCGCCATGTGTGATGCCAACGAGAGGTGAAGACAGATCTATATAAATATAAATATATATATATACACAGGGACGACAGCCATGAAATATTAGCGGGCTGTATTTTGAGAGCTCCGCTCAAAGTTTATATAAATAGATTTCTAAATTTAAAAACAAAAAGTACAGGCAAGAGGAGGGCTTTGGTCTCTCCAGCGGGTGGAGGGGGAAACGAGACGTGTGGAACAAGGATTTTCCTTCAGCGTCCTGCTAGTGGTGGCCTTAGAATATATTATTCAGGGAAGGCTAATAAATCAAAAGAATGGCCCGGAATATTTTGGAAGCTCGCCTGGACAAAGAGGTCACGGAGAGAAATCCTTTCCTTGTTCCTTAAAAGCAAGGAGGGTTTTCAAGAGAGGAGAGAGAAGGCGATTTTGTCCAATTTTCTGACCGGTTGAGAATTTAAGCTTCCTTTTTGTCCGTTTAAAAGCATTTGAAGAAGGTGATTGTACGGACGAAGACAGAAGCAAAACTGTACTTTTTCTGGAGCGGACACAACCCTGCCTGGGCCTCCTCCCCATCTGCCCGCCAGATTTTGTTTCAATACCAGCCCCACAGCTGTCCACAGCTGTATGCCTTCCAGCTTCACGCAAGAGCCTTTTTTTCTAGTAGACATGGCAAATTCAGGAGTCTTTCTCAAAAAAAGAAAAGAAAGAAATCCCTTCTCTAATTGCTGAATAATCCAGCAATGTGTGAAACATGGTGCTTTCCGGAGAGTTCGTGTTTGGTTTTTTCGTACATGGAGAATTCCCTTTCTTTAGGATTAGTTACCTTCCATCACCCCCAAAAACCCCACCCCCCACCCCCCAAAAAAAAACATCGTCCAGGAAATATTCACCTCAGTTGCTAGCAAATATTTGAAGAATTCCATCTCAAGAGCTTCCAAGAAGCACATGTATGGGTGTGTATTTTCTCTGGAATAGGCCAGTAAGCCTTGGAGTGTTGTTTGCATTGCAACTGTTGTGTTATGATCTGCCAGCGGCCAGCAGTCGGACAGTGAGGAGGTTGGGGAGGAACATGGGCCAGTCCTGGAGGCTGGGGAGGGCTCAGATGAAGGCTCTGCGTCGGAGGCAGAGACGCATCTGAGACCGCCTGGCAGTGATCAGGTGCCTACGGAGCTAGATAGCAGTGAGGCAGAGGAACAGCTGGAGCCTGTTCCCAGTGTGCGCATGCGCAGAGCTGCCAGAAGAAAAGAACAACTCAGAAATCAGGGTAGACTTGGGAGTAAAGCCACAGATGGAAGGTGATTGGGCCCTCCCACAGGAAATAAAAGAGGAGTGAAAGGGGAGTGGGCTTTGGCAGGAAACAATTCGTTTGTTCGATCGTTAGATTTGTTTCAGGAGTGTGAAGATCTGTCCGTGAATCTCAGAGACTCTGTGCCCGGTCTTTCCTTGCACTGCACTTCCTTTGGAAACTATTGACATGGCAGCTTCCCAAGGTAGATAAGGTCTGTGGTCATAAATACTCCTTTGAAAGATTGTTTGCCAAGCCTTGCTGAATGTGAATGGGAGGAATTCACATGCGTTCAATAAAAGGGGTTTTGTCCGGACCAGGACTCTGCCTCGTGCTTTTAAGAGCCAAGGTGGCGCAGTGGTTAAATGCAGCACTGCAGGCTACTGCTAGATCAGCAGGTCAGCGGTTCAAATCTCACCGGCTCAGGGTTGACTCAGCCTTCCATCCTTCCGAGGTGGGTAAAATGAGGACCCAGATTGTTGGGGGCAAAATGCTGACTCTCTGTAAACCGCTTAGAGAGGCCTGAAAGGCCTATGAAGCGGTATATAAGTCTACTGCTATTGCTATTGCTATTGCTATTGCTTTAGGGAAGTCTAGGTCAGAACATGTTGTCACTCTGACCATTACTCATGGGGGCTGGCATAGGAGACATGGTGGAAATGTAGTGGTGTGGGGATTGTGAAGTGAGAACATATGCACACATGCAGCATGGAGCGGTGCAATAATATGTAGCCAAATACCACTCACTCATCATGAAATCTCCAGAACTGTAAATCCTACAAACTTGAAATTTGGCACGTACGTTCCTCTTGGCTCCTAGGTGCTCGCTAAAAAAGATTTTTTCAAAATGACCATCCAATCATTAGTATTTCTTATACAGTATTATATTAACACACTCTGTTGCTAAGGAGTTAGATGCTCTACTCGCCCTCCCCACCTGAAAAGAACTCCATTCCAACTGCCAGTTGCCTTACATTAACACGCTCCGATGCTACCCCTTCGCTAAACTGGGAATGGGCATGGCCAGTGTGTGACTCATCTGGCTTGCGGGCTGGGAGTTTACACATTCTACTTGCCCTCCCCACTTGAAAAGAACTCTGTTCCAGCTGCCAGTTGCCTTCTATTAATCAAGCTCGATCACATAGGTTTCATAGCAAAGCATGGGGAATCCAGCTAGCAATTAGTAAAGCCTTGTCTCTCCCCCAGGATCCAAACTGTTGATATTTCTGGAGGACAAAGATGGCGAGACTTGAAACTTCTGAATGTCCCACCTGTTATCAATTAGGTTTATTCAATTAGGGCTGGCAACAGATTGCAACGGAGACAGAACCGAGGGGTAAGAAGGGAAAGCTTGTTTCTGCATCTGAAAAGGGAATTTTGACTGAGCAGCTCTTGAACAGCAGTCTGCTCATCTGCTCACAGATTCTGTAACACACACACACACACAGACACAGACACACACACACACACACACACACAATTTCTAGGCACTCCAACAAGGTAGCTGTTCAGGATTCTTTGGGGGAAAATATGTTTGACTTGCAAGCCAACCCACCTCCTAAATCCACTTTAGGTTTTTTTTTTTCTACCACCAGAAATTAGTCATGATTGAGGCCTTGAGACAGAAAAAAAAATCAATTCCCCGTCCAAATTATGTCCACCAGGTTTTATCCATAAATCCATCTCTAAGTTAACCTGGACGTGTTGTTTTTAAAACACGCATAGTGCTTTTGAAAATATTTACGTTAGGTTAAGCTCTGTATTTAAACCTGTATTTTCTCTCGCCACCAAGTCGCGGAGAACGCTGGACCAAACCTAGAACCTTCTCTGGCAATGGTTCTTTCAGACGTGTTGAAATGAGAAATCCCAGCATTTTCCGCCAGGATGGAGCCGATGGTCAGATGAAATGAGTGGAATTGGTAATAGGTGTGGTGATTATTATTATTTTTTTGCACTAAAGTGCAACCGCATGGAAACGGGTTTCTTTGAGAATTCCTCTCTGTTTCTCCAGAATCATCGGGGAAGAGGTGTAGGTAGTCCTCAACTAACAACCACAATCAAGTCCAAAATAAAGGTAAAGAAAGAGGGAGTGGCTCAACGTCACTCAGTCAGCTTTCATGCTTAACACAGGACTAGAATTCACCGTCTCCTGGTGATTGGCCTAAAGTCATCCAGTTGGCTTTCCTGTCTAAGATTGGATTAAAACTCACGGTCTCCTGATGATTGGTCCAAAGTCACCCAGTCGGCTTAATGCCTAAAGGCAGCACTAGAACTCACCATCTCCTGGTGATTGTCCAAAAGTCACCCAGTTGGCTTTCATGCCTAAGATGGGACTAGAACTCACCGTCTCCTGGTGATTGACCCAAAGTCATCCAGTAAGCTTTCTTGCCTAAGGTGGGATTAGAACTCCCCATCTCCTGGTGATTGGCAGTTGGTTTTCATGCCTAAGATGGGACCAGAACTCATCATCTCCTGGTTATTGGCCAAAAGTCACCAATCTGGCTTTAATTGATAAGGCAGGACTAGAACTCACCATCTCCCAGTTTCTAGCCTGGTGTCTTAACCACTAGACCAAGCTGGCTCTTACAAGCAGTATGGAAACCCAACCAGTTTTTCTTAATCCACTTTGTTTTTCTTGAAACGTTATCCTCTGAATTGATCCAGGGGAACGCATGTACGTTGGAGCAGTGTGCTCTAGCCTTCCCCACTTCCCAACAGAGAAAATACTTCATATTTCCTTTTTTAAAAAAATATTAGTATTTATACAAGGTAGCAGCAGTCTGAGGTATAAATCTTGCTCCTTTCCTATCCTTTTTCGCCACTGCGTGAGAGAAGCAAAAAGCAAAGATGAAACCCTGTGTAAATAAGCTGTAAATTCACGGAGGGTGTCTGTCGGACTGAACGCTACAGGGCTTGAGGTGAGGGATAAACATGTAATGAGGAAGGCATCTGTCGGAGAAGCAAGGATTTGGTGAGTCAGGAGTAATTCAAACAATACGTAGGAGCCGCAGGAAGCTTTCCAGTCCTCCAGGATCAGACCCAGGGATTCAAGATAAAGTTAGCAGCCAAAGCAGGATACCACACACACGGGAGCACAATATGCATGGCTACAACATCTGTAAGGGAGGGCCAGTAAAATTTAAGATGAAAGCTGCAATTGTGCCTTGTTCACTTCTCAACTTGACTCTAGCAACACGCTGTTCATGGGACTGCCGTAGGAGATGACGCGGCTGAACCCGAGGGAGGAGTCAAATGCGTCATCAGCCTTGAGTCCCTTCACACTCACAAGGTGGGATTCAAAAATTTTTTACTAATGGTTCTGTGGGCATGGCTTGGTGGGTGTGGCAGGGGAAGGATATGGTAAAATCTCCATTCCCTCCCCACTCCAGAGGAAGGATACTGCAAAATCCCCATTCCCTTCCAATCAGCTGGGACTTGGGGGGCAGAGCAGAGAATAGGTGTGGGCGGGGCCAGTCACAGGTGGTATTTACCGGTTCTGCGAACTACTCAAAATTCTGGCTACTGGTTCTCCAAACTGGTCAGAACTTGTTGAATACCACCTCTGATCTAAGTCCGCTCCCACCTTGAATTCTGTCGACTCTTATCTACCACCAATCTGCTTTAGCCGTTAGTAGCTCTGATTCTTGTAGAGAGCTTAAACGTGTCGTAAATCCTTATATAAATTTAAACTGCCTGGGTTTCCTGATTTCCAAGCTCGACAAGGTTGGATATCTCTCCTCTGACAGCATGTGGGTGACCTAATCCTCCTTCTAGGCCAGTGATGGTGAACCTTTTTGTAAACGCGTGCCAAAATTATGCATGCACGCGTGACAGCGCACTCCACACCCACAATGCAATGTGCCCCACCCATCAGCGCATGCATGCATGAACCCCCATGCATCCACGCATGACCCCCCCCCATGTGCGGTTGGGAGTCTTCCCCCTCCCCAGGCTTCAGGAAAGACTCCAGAACCTGGGTGGGGCGAAAAACGGGCCCAACAGGCCAACTGGATGTTTGGAAATGATCCATTTCCAGCTTCCGGAGGGCCTCTGGGGAGGGCAATATTTTGCCCTCCCCAGGCTTCAGGAAAGCCTCTGGAGCCAGGGGAGGGGATAAAACAGGCGCAATGAGCCAACCCAAAGTTCAGAAACTTCCTAGGCTCCAGTGGCTCTCCTGAAGCCAGGGGAGGGTGAAAATAGCAATAGCAATAGCGGTTAGACTTATGTACCGCTTCATAGGGCTTTCAGCCCTCTCTAAGCGGTTTACAGAGTCAGCATATCGCCCCCCACAGTCTGGGTCCTCATTTTACCCACCTCGGAAGGATGGAAGGCTGAGTCAACCCTGAGCCAGTGAGATTTGAACAGCCGAACTGCCGAACTAGCAGTCAGCTGAAGTAGCCTGCAGTACTGCAGTCTAACCACTGCACCACCTCGGCTCTCCCCTGCCCCTCCAGAAGGCCAAAAATCAGCTGGTTGGTACGCGCATGCACGCTAGAGCTGATGGCTTGCATGCCGGCAGATATGGCTCTGCTTGCCACCTGTGGCACATGTGCCATAGGTTTGCCATCACCATTCTAGGCAAAGTCCCTATAAGAGGAATCTCTGAATCAAGGATGAGAAAATGGGCCACAATTCCTCGACGGACATTGCCATCTTGACTTTTCTGACCTCCCTGCCCCATTTGGTGGACATCCCTTCTACAGAGATCACCCATGCACAATGTTCTGAAGTAGGAGCATCCTGCAGAGGTGCTCAGCTTTATTATTTACCCACCTCAACCCCCACGTTTCAGGATGCTTTGGTGGCTCCACAGCTTTTAGAAGCAGGAGAATTAAAAAAAAAACTTCTTCTGGAGTTAAAAAGAGATAAAATAGCTTCCCGTGAGCCAACCTTGACACCCTCCCATAATAAACACCAGCCTGTGGGCAAAGCCGCATTCCTTAGAGCTGAACCTTTCCCACCCTTCTCCTGTTATCTTGAGGTCGTTGTTTTCATTCCTGCAATTGTGTGTCCATCAGCATTTTTGCTTTCAACCCTGGGTGCAAATAATACATTTGCCACACTCCATTCTCTTGCGCCAGACAATCCCCCCCCACCCCAGTTTCTAATGAGAAGGTCTTCAATTTTCCAGGACCTCACGTGGAGAATCTTCTCGGTGTTTTCCTGATTCTCCATCTTGCACATCAGAAGTGAAATGCTACCAGTTCGGACTGGTTCGTCCGAACTGGTAGCAAAAAAATGCTACCGGTTCGAGCGAACTGATATTTCCGACGATCAGCTGTGATGCGCGATTTACATTAGCTAGAATCGTCGGATTTCCTGCTTTCTAGCTAATTTAAATTGGGCATCACAGCTGATAGTCAGAAATCGGTCCTGGGCATGTGCGGAGGTGGCGCATATGAGTGAAGCGAGCCTATGCACTTGCTCACATTTGCGAACGGGTATCAAAGGGAGGTTGATTTCACCTCTGTTGTCCATCTCCGAAAGGCAGTACCAAAGGCAGGACAAAGAGCGGGCATTCAAACCTGGACGTGCTTCGGATGAAACAAGTGGATGTTTTTCGTTTTTGCCCCTCACAACCCTCCTCTGATGTATTATTCACCGGCATTGGAAGCAACATTTATTATTGCATCCAGTATTTACCACTCCCACCAGCTGGGCTTTCTGTAAAAAAAATGCTGGTGAGGACAGCCAATGAAATCAGATGATGAATGAATATTCAGCAAGGAGGAGATGCACAGCGCTAAAACAACTTGCGCAGTGACAAAGGAACAAAGGGGAGCTGTTTTATTTACAAGCAATATCCAGGAAGCTGCTGAAATAAAAGAGCATTAGATGCCAACTGGTGGCTGTGGGGAGAGATACTCCTGTCTTGGGATAGTATTCTAAAAAGTCCAAATTCTTGCATTACTTGGAATAAAACAGGGGTGAGGACAGGGCCTTATTTTCTTTTGGCCTCCCCCCCCCCCGGAATAAACGCTTGGCCTTATTTTGGGGGGGGGCTTATTATTTTTGAGGTGCAGGAGGCGGCGAGCGTGGTCACCTCATGGCTGCTGCTGTGTTGCAATATTTTCGGGGAGGGCTTATTTGGCGGGGGGAGAGCTTATTTTAACACGTGCACTCAAAAGCCCGATTGGGCTTATTATTTGGAGACGTCTTATTTTCAGGGAAACAGAGGACCGATTCGGAACAGTTCGCCCGAACTGGTAGCAAAAAATGCTACCGGTTCGCCTGAATTGGTAGTAAAAATATTTACCAAAAGTAAATCAGAGTCCAAGGCAAAGTATTGCTCAAAGTTCCAATTTATTAAGAAAGCCATGTTGGCACATCTGGGAAAACCCAAATCTGAAAGCTTCCTGGTTTTCCCCACCTAGTTGAAAGTTCAAGATCTTTCCCCCACACCCACAAGTCCATCACATGGTCCAATCTCCCACTGTCATGCTGGCAGTTCCACCCATCCAGTTCCGGCCAGGTGCAGAGACAAAGGATGACCTTGGCTTTCTAGAAAGAATGTTGTTATGGCTACATATCATCCAACTCCGTATAATCCCCCCTCCCATTTTCCCACAATAGAAAATGCATAGTAGAATAATAGAAAGTGTGGCAGGCCTGAGATCCAAAAGAAAAGATGGCTGCATGGCTGACACAAGTGGTTGTCAGTGTTGTTGGAAGTTTTGTTGGTGGTTCCTTGAGTAGGCTGTTGTTTAATGTTTGTTTGCTTGAGTTGATAGTTTCCTTATTGGGCTATTGTTTACCGCTTGAAAGTTACTGTTAAACTTGGTCTTAATCTCTGCTTATCTGAGTGTTGATTGCTGGCAAGGAGGTGTTTCAATCTTTTTGTTTCCTTTTTGGCGCTTTCTTTTAGATGGCATGTAAATATTGTTTATCTCTATCTGCCTGTTGATGGCTGATGCCAGGCTTCCAGGAATTCTCTAGCATTTTTGGACTTGGCTTGATCTAAGATGCTCAAAGTTTCCCGGTTGAAACTATGGTGAAGTCTCTCCATGTGTAAAGACACCATTAGGCCTGGCATGTCTGCCCTGGGCCTTTAGACAACATCCATGTTAGCAATGTGTATGAGTAAACTTTAACCGAGCTATGGGTTCTTCCATCTCTAATCAGCAATGGAGACAGTTAATCTTGGTGCCTTCACTGCCTGGCTCTGGTCTAGGGTGATAATCCTAGGGTCTTCCTTGTAGGGAAGGGGGAAGACTATTGATTACCAATCTGGAAAATGTCATTAAATGCAGATACTGCTCTTGGGAAATAGGAAACTCTTCTGACCCCTTGTTACACACCAAAGCACACTCTGAGCCAAAGATAAGTTATGGCATTTAATTAATAGACAGACAGGTCCTTGGCAGCAAACCGGCACAGACAAGCTTGGGCAGCAATCCAGCACAGATAAGCCATGGCAGCAATCCAGCCTGCCAAGCTCACAATAATGTTCTCCAACATTAGTTCCTGCATTGACTTCTGCAAAAGGGGCATATGCACAAGCAGTCCTTTTATAGTCTGGAGAGGAGCCTAATGACCACCAGCTGAGTGCAATTACCTCCTGTACTTGCGCAACTGTTCCTGACGCCTCTTAGATCTTCGGTGCCGGGCATACAGGAACAACTCACTGCTGGCATCCGGATCACTCTCCCTTGTCTCCTCCCCACTGGTCCAAGGCTCAGGTGCCTCCTGGTGGCCAACCAGCCTCTCTGCACCCTGCTCGGAGTCGGAACCCTGTCCAGGGTCCTCCACATCCTCCAGAGCCGACTCATAGGGCCCCTTGCTGTTGGAGTCTGGTGGCAGCTCCAACGGCTCCTGCTGGGCCACAACAGGAAACTGTCTCCACTGAGGGGGGAATTCATTTTGTTCATGTTTAAATGCAGCAAGTGTTAATTCAAATCTGAATTCAACAATTGTCACTGAGTTCACGCATGTGACTTAAAATTCAGTTATTCCTTAATTTTACATGCAGCTTTCATTGTCTTACAGAAAAAAAATCTACGTAGACTAGATAAATGTCTAGCAAATATGCATATGTAGTAATGAAAACCATGCACAGGGGAAGCAGATTCTTGGGCAATTTTTTTAAAAAAAAATTGATGGGAGAGATTGCCTCCAAGCACCTATGAAATTTTGTTTCATGTGTATTTGTTTGAAAAGAAAATTAGCAGAGCCGTAAAACAAATCAGTTAAAAAATGGGGAAAAAGAGAGAAACAGAGAAACTGGGGTTGAGAGGGCCACAAAATGAGGAAATCAAGAGAATTTTTGGATTTAGTTATGTCTAAAATGCAGAGTTCAGAAGACCCATTCTTTGGAACAATGTGGCCTCCAACATCATTTAGCACAATAAAGTTACTAATTACCCATCAGACAAATAATATTTTGGATGTTGGAAGTGTAATGAGGTACCAGGCTCAGATTATCATATGTGGTGGACATTTGTTGTTGTTAGTTGCGGAGTCATGTCCGACCCATCGCGACCCCATGGACAACGTTCCTCCAGGCCTTCCTGTCCTCTACCATCTTCTGGAGCCCATTTAAGCTCACACCAACTGCTTTGGTGACTCCGTCCAGCCACCTCATTCTCTGTCATCCCCTTCTTCTTTTGCCCTCCGTCTTTCCCAGCATGAGGCTCTTCTCCAGGGAGTCCTTCTTCCTTCTCATTAGATGGCCAAAGTCCTTGAGTTTCCTCTTCAGGATCTGACCTTCTAAAGAGCCGTCAGGGTGGATCTCCTCTAGGCCACCGGTTTGATGGCCTTGCAGTCCAAGGGACTCACAGGAGTCTTCTCCAGCACCAGAGTTCAAAGGCCTCCATTCTTTGGCGCACAGCCTTCCTTATGGTTCAACCTTCACCGCCATCCATTGCAACTGGGGAAACCATCGCCTTGACTAGATGCACTTTTGTTGGCAGGTTGATGTCTCTGCTTTTTAGTATGCTGTCTAGATTTGCCATGGTAGTTGCTGTGGACATACTCAAAGACAAAACAATACCTGGCTAAAATACATACACGGTTAGAAAAAACAATAAAACAGCACACAGATTTGAAACCAGAAATATTCTTGTTGGGTATATTACCAGAACAGTATAACGAAGGGAAAACACACTTAATTTTATACATGCTAACCGCAGAAAGAATTGTGTTTGTACAACAATGGAAAAAATAAGAGATCCCTACAGAGGAAAGTGTCATAAAACAAAATATTAGAATGTGCTGAGATGGATAGATTAACCCTTAAAATAAAATAAAAGAAAGAAACAGAATATTTTTTAACATGGGGCTTGTTTTACCAATGGCTAATTAAGAGGAACAGAGGTTAGAAACTAGAACGATTTTAAAAAATAATAAAAATTTCTCTAGTGACAACTTTTCAAGATGGATAAACTAATTGTATTATTATTTTGTGATTAATATTGATATGCTTATTGTTGTTGTTGTTGTTTGTTATTGTTATTATTGTTGTAGCATTTCTGTTTAAAACCAATTGTGCCCAGACAACACACTGTTCAGATGGATATGGAATTTTTTATGCTTATAACAAAAAAAAATATGTACAAATAAAACATATTTTTTAAAGAAGAATGTTTCGGCTGGACAGCAACAATGCTGGTTTCTAATATTTCACATGGGGGTGCAATGGCTCAGTGGTTAAGATGCGCAGCTTCTTGATCAGAAAGGTTGGCAGTTTGGTGATTCGAATCTCTAGTGTTGCGTAACGGAGTGAGTTCCCGTTACTTATCTTCGCTTCTGGCAATCTAGCAGTTCGAAAGCACGTAAAAAATGCGGGTAGAAAAATAGGGACCACTTTTGGTGGGAAGGGAACAGTGTTACCTTCGGCGTTGAGTCATGCCGGCCACATGACCACGGAGATGTCTTT
Organism: Thamnophis elegans; assembly: GCF_009769535.1. Classification (NCBI taxonomy): domain Eukaryota; kingdom Metazoa; phylum Chordata; class Lepidosauria; order Squamata; family Natricidae; genus Thamnophis; species Thamnophis elegans. Next base: position 45,227,873 of record NC_045553.1, read on the forward strand.
GGACAGCGCTGACTCTTCGGCTTTGAAACGGAGATGAGCACCTCCCCCTAGAGTCAGGAACGACTAGCACATATGTGCAAAGGGAACCTTTACCTTTTAATATTTCATAATTTGCCTTCATTTCAGGGTGTTCATGAACATTCAGTGACATCACCACAGGCCATCTATGAGGAGACCCGAAATATTTTCAACCAGGGATAAGATCTGCCTTACAGAGTGGATTAGATGAGACTTATGAGAGCATAACTGGGTTACAGATAGGTACTTATGGATATATATACATATCATATTGCAGCCCCTCAAGAAGCCAGCCGTGGCTGTGTTTCTCTGATCAGACCTTACTCTGCTTCCAATAATTGAGAACATGTGTGGAATCTCAGGGGGTGAAGGCAATCCCTACTGTATGGAGAAAGAGAAATTGTTTTTAGTACCTCCTCACCACAGTTTTCTTCCCCACATTCCTGAAGAGGGAGGAAATGCCCAGCTCCTAACGCTTCCAAGCTGTAAGGATCCCAAGTTCAACAGCGGAATCAACGCTGTAGATTCTGAAAAACGATAACGACGAAGACCGTATTAGAAGATAGAAAGTGTCTCAAATTCGTTGCCCACAGCTGCTGAACATTACTTACCATAAACAGAGATTTAAAGCATTTGGATTGGGCATACCTCCAAGATCGCTTAGTTCCTTTTAGTGGATTTGGATCATTGTGGTGCAAAATTGCTGTAACAATGCCATCCTAAGGTAAACGTTCCCCTCGCACATATGTGCTAGTCATTCCCGACTCTAGGGGGCGGTGCTCATCTCCGTTTCAAAGCCAAAGGGCCAGCGCTGTCCAAAGACGTCTCCGTGGTCATGTGGCCGGCATGACTCAATGCCAAAGGTGCACGGAATGCTATTACCTTCCCACCAAAGGTGGTTCCTATTTTTCTACTTGCATTTTTTACGTGCTTTCGAACTGCTAGGTAGGCAGAAGCTGGGACAAGTCACGGGAGCTCACTCCGTTAGGGATTCGAATGTTAGGGATTCGAATAGTCGAACTGCTGACCTTTCTGATCGACAAGTTCAGCATCTTAGCCACTGAGCCACCGCGTCCCACGGCCATCCTAGGAGAGGTTTAATCCCTTCTGAATTGACGCATCTAATAACCGAGGTCAGCCAAGTTCTACTACACAAAGACCTTTCATTTCCCTGACATTATAATGCAACACAATTAATTGTAATGATGGCCCACTTTTTTACAAATCTTTTCGTTGCAAAATGAAAGGATAGGAAATGATTAAAATAGGACCGAATCAGCCAGAAGTTCCCAAGCTCAACATGTTTCTTCTCAGCAAGTCCAGTCAGATGCCTACAGAATAATAATCAAATAGGACATGGAAATCAACCATTCCGTAACTTGCTAGCCAAAGTTGGCTTCAAACTCAACATTCAGAACACTAAGATCATGGCATCCACCACTCTCAATTCCTGGCAAATAGATGGGGAAGAAATGAAGGTCTTATTTTCCTGGGCTCCAAGATCTCTGCAGATGGGGACTGCAGCCAAGAAATTAAAAGATGCTTGCTCCTGGGGAGGAAAATTATGGCAAACCTACACAGCATACTAAAAAGCAGAGACATCACCCTGCCAACAAAAATGTGTATAGTCAAGGTTATGGTTTTCCCAGTTGCAATAGATGGCTATGAAGGTTGGACCATAAGAAAGGCTGAGTGCCAAAGAATGGAGGCCTTTGAACTCTGGTGCTGGAGAAGACTCCTGCAAGTCCCTTGGACTGCAAAGCCATCCAACTGGTCAGTCCTAGAGGAGATCAACTCTGACTGCTCTTTGGAAGGCCAGATCCTGAAGAGGAAACTCAAAGACTTTGGCCACCTAATGAGAAGGAAGAAGGACTCCCTGGAGAAGAGCCTCATGCTGGGAAGGATGGAGGGCAAAAGAAGAAGAGGATGACAACAGAGAATGAGGTGGCTGGGTAGAGTCACCAAAGCAGTCGGCGTGAGCTTCAATGGACTCCAGAGGATGGTAGAGGACAGGAAGGCCTGGAGGAATGTTGTCCATGGGGTCGTTATGGGTTGGACATGACTTCACAACTAACAACCACAGTCCTAGAGGAGATCAACTCTGACTGCTCTTTGGAAGGCCAGATCCTGAAGAGGAAAGTCAAAGACTTTGGCCACCTAATGAGAAGGAAGAAGGACTCCCTGGAGAAGAGCCTCATGCTGGGAAAGATTGAGGGCAAAAGAAGAACTGGACGACAGAGAATGAGATGGTCGTTGACAGGTAGGACGTTGTAGCAGATAATTTTGTGTATGATTAGATCAGACCGTAGTTCCAGGTTCTCCAAGCCCAAAATTTCAAGCCTGGTGGCGTAAGGGATTCTGTTGTGAGCAGAGGAGTGGAGGACTCTTCTTGTGAAATACCCCTGGACCCACTCAATTGTATTAATGTCCGATATGCAGTGTGGATTCCAGGCGGATGAGCTGTATTCGAGAATTGGTCTGGAAGAGCTACTTGGCTGCTTGATTGCCATCCCTAGTCATCCTTTACTGTAACAAGGGGTGAAAAAAGAGTTGTGGGTTGTTGTTTTTGTTTTTTTTTAATGTCACAAAGGCTTTTGAATTTCATTCCTCTGGAATCAGAGACACATGGTTTTAATTTCCAGCTCAGCCTCTCCTGCCATGGCTAGAAGCCCCAGTTTCCTCCTGCTTTGTTCTTTCCAACCTCTGGCCCTGTAGGCGAAGCCCTCGCAGAGGTTTGTTGCTACAACAGCTCTCGCTGGGAGCGTTGGGGTAAAAGTTGAAGATCGGCAGGAGGGCTGCGATGCTCAAAACCAGACCACATAGGTTTCCCCCTCCTCCCTCGTTGGCATCCCAGAGGCCAAACCCTCATCTGGTCAGAAGCAGTTGAGGAAAGTTGTTACAACACAGTGGATGCTGGGACCCACAGTTCCAGAGGTGGTATTCAGCCAGTTCTGGAGAACCAGTAGTGGAAATTTTGAGTAGTTCGGAGAACCGGCAAATAGGCTGGCCCCGCCCACGCTGCCTCCTAGCTGATCTTCTTTTGTTGCCCTGAACAGGAAAACGGAGCTGGAAAGCAGGTGAGCAGGGTGGGGAGGGAATGGGGATTTTGCAGTAACTTTCCCTTGCCACGCCCACAAAACCATGCCCACAAAGCCACACCCACAGAACTGGTAGTAAAAAAAAAATTGAATTCCGCCACTGCCCTGTTGCCTCTGGTCCAGGAATGAGTTCCGGCAGGTACTACTGCCAGTTCGCTCATGTGGGCACATGCGCAGTGAAATTAAAATTGTTCTGCACATGCGCAGAACTGAAAAACAAGATGGTGGTGCTTACAACAACGCCCAGGGAACCGGTATGGGGGTTGTTACCTCCCAACGACCAATAAGATCGCACAGATTGGGCCTCCTCTGGGTGCCGTCGGCCGGTCAATGTTGGTTGGCGGGTCCCCAGGGAAGGGCCTTCTCTGTTGCTGCTCCGGCCCTATGGAACGATCTCCCCGTAGAGATCCGGACCCTCACCACTCTTCTGGCCTTCCGTAAAGCCACGAAGACCTGGCTGTTCCGGCAGGCCTGGGGCTGTTGATTAGTATCCAGCCCCATTCCAACTGTATGCATGTTGTTGATTTTTAATATTTGTATTATCTTATTTTTTTTTTAAATATATGTTGTTTTTGCCTGTAAGCTGGGAGTGAGCGGCATATAAATGCCAATAAATTGGAAAATTGGGGTGTGACAGGCCTGGTTACTGCCAGTTCCAGCGACCCAGGCCACCAAACCAGTACCGGTTCGGCCGAACCAGTCCAAGCCAGTAGGAACCCACCACTGCTCTGGCCACTATCTTGGGGTACAAGACCAGGATTCTAATGTGAACACATGAAAATTAGCATATCAAAGGAGTCCCATCCCATTGGCAAAAAATGGAGAAGAATCAGCCGTCCTTTTCTATCTTGCTCTGAAAACAGCAAAACGGGTTAAATAAATGCAAGTCTTTTAACAGGGGCTAAGCTTTAAAAGCAAGCACACACATGTGCACCTTCTCTTTTTAAAAAAGGGAAGAAAGAAAGAACGGAAAAACCCAACTCACTGCTTTCTCTCATTATGTCTGGTTTTGCATTTTAATGCGCCTCGCTTTAAAACAGCCCTCATTGATATTCTGCTTCAGCCTGTGTTCGCCTGTATCTCTTGGGGAATTTTTCTTCAGTTATTACTCAGTCTACAGCACAGCCTTCCCTCGCCTCTTGGTAATTTCCTTCTCTGGCGGAAAACTGTGCCGATATTTCAGACATGGGGGGGGGGGGTGGAAACAGTGTTGGGCGGGGGGGGAGTCCTCTGAGCCTCAGTGGAGGGACTGCACCAGAATATTATTTATTTGTTTATTTGTTTCTCTTATTAGATTTAGAAGCTGCTGGGCTGCCAAATGACTTTGGGCAGCTTATGTAATTAAGGGGAGGGGAAAAACCAATGAGGGGGGAAGCACATGTGAACACAGAAAAATGGGGAGGAGAAGGAGAAAGGGGGAGAAAGAGGAAGAGGATGAGGAAGAAGAAGGGGAAGGGGAAGAGGAGAGGGGAGGAGGAGAAAAAGAAGAAGAAGGAAGAGGAGGAGGAAGGAGGAGGGGAGGAGAGGAGGAGAGAAAGAGGAGGAGAAAATGAAGAAGAAGGAAGGGAAGGTGTAGGAAGAAGGAGGAGGGGAGGAGGGAGGGGGAGGAGAAGTAGGAAGATGAGGAGGAAGAAGGAGAGAAGGGGAGGAGGAGAGAGGAGGAGAGAGGAGGAGAGAGGAGGAGGAAGATAAGGAGTAGGAAGAAGGAGAAGGGAGAGGGGACAGAGGAGGAGGAGAAAGAAAGAAGATACACATTCTTCTTCCTTCCCCTCTTCCTCCTCCTCTTGTCTCGCCTCCTCCTTTTCTTCCATCTCCTCCTCTTCTTCTTCTTCATCCTCCTCCTCCTCCTCCTCCTCCTCCTCCTCCTCCTCTGCTTCCTGTTCTTCTTCATCATCCTCCTCCTCCTCCTTCTCCTCCTCCTCCTCCTCTTATTCAGATATATAACCCATTTGTCATGTAGCCAATATTGTTTTTTAGGTAATCACCAATCTCTTAAGGAAACCACTTTTACTATATTTCAGAGCAAATGGAGCAGTTTTCTAGGTCTTCTTCTGCCCTTTTGCAAATTCTATTCTTTTGGCCGAGACACAATGTTTATGTTTTTATTTTGATACGATTGGGACTCTGCGAATGGGGAACATATAACCGGCAGGCAATCTGTTTTTGTTTTTTTTAAACCTAAGTGTTTCTTGTTCATCTTTACCACCTTGAGATTCTTAAGCAAACTTCAAATCCCTCTGATCACCTGGCTTAAGGAAACGTAAATACATGCTTTACATGTTTAGACGTGTTTTAAGAAACTTAAAATTAGAACCACATTGAAGCGTTGGGCTTTCAAGGTCTGTTATCGGTGGATGCTCCCTGCAATTTTTGAATGCCACACACATTTTGAGGTCTTTGTGGAATTCCTTCACGCCATTCTCCTCATTTAATGATGGGAGCACTGCAGAATCCGGCCAGAAGTATGAATATTTTAAGAGGTGGGAAAATCTGAATATGACACCACCCCGCAAATGACACAGGTGATGTAATGGGCATCCGTTATTTAATTCGGCCAGGTAATAGCATGATTCACATGAGGTTATCATGGGGAATGGGGGGTGGCCTAGAGGGGGAGCTCTCGCCTCACAAGCAGGAGGATGTGAGTTCGAACCAGTCTGAACCGGCTGAATGCCACCTCTGGAGCCAGCCCTGCAGGTGTCTACAGGAGTGCGTACGCCTAGATATATGTTTCTCTCTCTCTCCCTCTGTTGTGCGCTGTGTGCTTATATAATCATTCATGAATAGTTAGCAACTCTGGCAAGCCAAAATTAGGCCAAGGATCGTAGACAGGGTGGGAAAGAGGAGCGCATTGGAGGGGGAAGAGAAGGACAGGGATGATGGGCATAGGAGTAGAGGGAAGAAAGGCCCCTCTCAATGGCTCCCTGTCAGTCAAATGCTTTGGTACCTATAAATACCCGGACAACAGCGGATTATCAACGTGTGTGTGTGTGTGTGTGTGTATCTATATCTATCATCTATCTATCATCTATCTATCATCTATATCTATTGTCAGGCCTGCAATTATATTCCTTTTAGAATTTTGGCCTGCCACACTTTCTCTTATTTCATTATGCTGTTTCATTAGTATAGTCGATGGAAGGGGGGGAATAGAAGGAGTAGGATTGTGGAATGTATTGTTTTTCATTCTTTACTAGAAGCCAAGGTCATCCTTTGTCTCCGCACCAGTACACCTGACCGGAAGAAGCTGGGTGTGGATGCCAGCGTGGAAGAAGAAGATTGGACCATGTGATGGATTGTGGGTGTGGGGACAAGATCATGAACTTTTAACTCGGTGGAATTCTGATGTCATTTCCAGTATTGGGATTAACACAGATGTGCCTAAGATGTCTGATTTATTAAATTGGAACTTTAAGGATCGTTTTGCCTTGGACTCTGATTTAATTATGCAAGATACTTAGAATGCTGACATCTATATCTATATCTATATCTATATCTATATCTATATCTATATCTATATCTATATCTATATCTATATCTATATCTATATCTAATCTCTCTCATCTATCTATCTATCTGTCTGTCTGTCTGTCTGTCTGTCTATCTATCTATCATCATCTATCTATCTATCTATCTATCTATCTATCTATCTATCTATCATCATCATCATTATCTATCTATCTATCTATCTATCTATCTATCTATCTATCTATCTATCTATCTCTCTATCTACCTACCGACCTACCGACCTGTCTGTCTGTCTGTCTGTCTATCTATCTATCATCATCTATCTATTTCTCTCTATCTCTCTATCTCTCTATCTCTCTATCTATCTATCTATCTATCTATCTATCTATCGATCGATCGATCGATCGATCGATCGACCGACCGACCTACCTACCTACCTACCTACCTACCTACCTACCTACCTATCTATCTTCTATCTATCTATCTATCTATCTATCTATCTATCTATCTATCTATCTATCTACCTATCTACCTACCTACCTACCTACCTACCTACCTACCTACCTACCTATCTATCTATCTATCTATCTATCTATCTATCTATACTGTTTCCCTAAAAATAAGGCCTCCCTGGATAATAATCCCATAATAATCGGGCTTTTGAGTGCATGCGCTAAAATAAGCCCTCCCCAAAAGTAAGCCTTCACCAAAAATATTGCAACACAGCAGCAGCCATGAGGTGACCACGCTCGCCGCCTCCTGCACCTCAAAAATAATAAGACCTCCCCGAAAATAAGGCCAAGTGCTTATTTCAGGGAACAAAAGAAAATAAGACCCTGTCTTATTTTCAGGGAAACACAGTATATTTATTCAAAAGAAAAAAAAAACAGGAAAGCCCTCATGTGGGAATTTGACTCTAGACTGGAACTTTCCTGCACCCTAGAACTTGAGCTCCAAGTTGGAGCTTCTGGGTGATTAGGTGATCTGATGGAGCTTTCAGTAAAAAGTCTTCAGTTGGGGACTTCTTCCTTTCTTCTGGCCCTTCCAGGTCTTACCAGCCAAATCTTTTAGTTCAAAAGTGCAGCGTTAAAGGAGCCGTGAATGCTCCGGTGTCACCATCATTAAATTCTTGGGATGATTCCGGGAGCATTTTCTGTGCTTGTCCAAACAAAGTATCACATCTCAGTGGTAGACCAAGTGCTTTGCATGCGGAAGATTCCTGAAATCCTGCAGAGAGCCTCTTGCTTGTCTGTATAAATAATCCTGAGCTCGGTAGATAAATAATCTGACACTGAATATAACAAATGCTCCTCGCCTTACAGTCTTGCAGACAGACAGATTAACAGAGTTGGAAGGGACCTTGTAGGTCATCTCCAACCCAAGCAGGAGACCCTACACCATTTTCGACAGATGGGAGTCCAGTCTCTGCTTGAAAGCTTCCAGGGATGAAGCTCTCACAACTTCCAAAGGCAACTTCAGTTCCGTCGGTTGATTGTTCTCACGGTCAGAAAATTTCTCCTTATTTCCAGGTTGAATCTCTCCTTGGTCAGTTTCCATCCATTATTCCTTGCTTGGCCTTCAGGTGCTTTGGAAAGTAGTTTGACCCCGCTCCTCTCTGTGGAAGCCCCTCAAGCATTGGAAGATTCCTATCCCCTGGTTCTTCTCTTCACTAGACTAGCCATGCCCATGTTTTCCCCCTGGTTGCAATCCATCCCGGTGGATTCCCCTGGCTAGCAATTGCAAAGCTCCAGTTGCCCAATGCTGCAGGAAACAATTTCCTGTTTGCAATCCGACTCGCCCTCTCTCCCCTTTTTTTCCAGTGTCAGTCTTCTGTCAAAGAAATAAATGTGGCATCACATCTTTTATTAAATAATTACCAAAAAAAAAAAAAAAAGCTTTTATGGAAACCAGATGGTGGAAGACAACAGCCTTGGTCTCCACTTGCGCAGAGTTGGTCTGGGGTAACGTAACCTGTCTGGCTCCTTGATCCCAGATCCATTTCAATACCCGCTTCCTTTCTCGACAAAGTCGCCTTAGATTCCAGCCTGTTAAATTAGCAGATGCAAAATATGTTTAGTCTATAGCAGAGGTCTTCAAACTTGGCAACTTTAAGACTTGTGGACTTCAACCAGTGGTGGGTTTCAAAAATTGTTCGAACCTACTCGGTGGGTGTGGCCTCCTTTGTGGGAGTGGCTTGCTGCCCATGTGACCGGATGGGAGTGGCTTGCCGCCCATGTGACCGGATATGAAGATGCCGACGACACTTGTCAGAACCACCTTAAATTACCTCAGACACAGCACTGGCATGCATAAGAATAGGATGTAAACTTGTTTTTTAAAAGGCATCTTTGGTTTGCGTTAAAACAACTTCAACACACGCAATGTTCTGATTGCACCACAAACGCAGTAGTCATCCTTACCTTTCACAGAGGCTCTGAGTTTTATAAATAGGAGCATGATAGTGTAGAATAATCATATCCAAGGACCAGTGGTGGGTTTCAAAAAATGTTTGGAACCTCTTCTGTAGGTGTGGCCTGCTTTCCAGGTTCACTGGTGGAACTTCTTCTAACCGGTTCGGTAGATTTGACGAACCGGTTCTACCAAATAGGTGCGAACTGTTAGGAACCCACCTCTGACTTCAACTCCCAGAATTCTCCAGCCAGCAGAATTCTGGGAGTTGAAGTCCCCAAGGCTTAAAGTTGCCAAGTTTGGGTTAGATCCCTGGTCTATAGCCAAGCAAATTCTGCTTCTTTCACAACATACGGTGGTGTGTGTGTGTGTGTGTGTGTGTGTGTGTGTTACAGACAGAATGTATAGGAATTCCATATTGTTGAGCTTCCTTGGACGAAGGGTAGCCATACCAAAATAAAGCAATATATTTGACAAACACATTTTTTTAAGGCAGAACAAGTTTATTCCTCTAAGGACGTCTTTGAGGGGTGGGGGGAAATGAATGACCACCCCCTCAGTTGAACTTACATATAGCTAATCTTCCAACAAACTGTATTTCTGGCCAATCTTGATTTGCATAATTGTTTTTACTTTTTATTTTTGTTAGCTACCTAGAGACGCGGTGGCTCAGTGGCTAAGATGCTGTGCTTGTTGATCAGAAAGGTCGGCAGTTCGGCGGTTTGAATCCCCAGTGCTGTGTAATGGAGTGAGCTCCCATTACTTGTCCCAGCTTCTGCCAACCTAGCAGTTCAAAAGCATGTAAAAATGCAAGTAGAAAAATAGGAACCACCTTTGGCGGGAAGGTAACAGCGTTTCGTGCGCCTTCGGCATTTAGTCATGCCAGCCACATGACCACGGAGACGTCTTCGGACAGCGCTGGCTCTTCAGCTTTGAAATGGAGATGAGCACCGCCCCCTAGAGTCGGGAATGACTAGCACATATGTCCATGGGGAACTTTTACCTTTATCTAGAGAATTGCCAAGATCAAGGAGAAATCAAGGCAGTTAATTATCTCAAATCTTCCTTGTTGAATGTTGTTGTCCAAGCAATTAAATGACCTCCAGTAGTCTGATGCCCAAGAGCCCTGGTGGCTCAGTGGTTAGAACACAGTACTGCAGACTACTTCTGCTGACTGCTGTCTGCCTGCAATTTGGCAGTTCGAATCTCACCAGGCTCAAGGTTGACTCAGCCTTCCATCCTTCCGAGGTGGGTAAAACGAGGACCAAGATTGTTGGCGGCAAGAGATTGACTCTGTAACCCGCTTAGAGAGGGCTGTAAAAGCACTGTGAAGTGGTATATAAGTCTAAGTGCTATTGCTATTGTGTTCTCATTGACAGAAAGAGGATTATTTAACTCTCTGGACCCGGTGGGGAATTTTCCAAAGGCCAAACTACCAGAAGAAGAGAGCAGAGAAGAGCAACACGGATGATCAGGGGACTGGAGGCTAAAGCATATGAAGGACAATTGCAGGAATTGAGGATGTCTAGTTTGGTGAGAAGAAGGACAAGGGGTGACATGATAGCAGCGTCCCAATATCTAAGAGGCAATCACAAGGAAGAGGGAGCCAACCAATTCTCCAAAGCACCTGAAGCAGTGGTGGAATTCAGCCAGTTCGCACCTATTCGGGAGAACCGGTTGGTAACTTTCTAAGTAGTTCAGAGAACCAATTGTTGGAAGAAATCTCCTTTTGTTTTTTTCCGCACTTTACAGGGCTAATCCTGTAAGGAAGGCAGGAAGGAAACATTCTGGTGTTGTTTCTAGCCTCATCTTTATTGCCCTGCTTACAGAAACTGCCTCTCCGGTTAAACCTTATTACATTGTCACAGCTAAGGCGAAGCGCCCATCGACCTGAGTGACCTTGAGTTGGCCACGCCCACCCAGTCACATGACCACCGAGCCCCGCCTACCCAGTTGGTCATTAGGGCAGAGAACAGGTTGTTAAATTATTTGAATCCCACCACTGACTTGAAGGCAGAACAAGAAGTATAGAGCCAAGGTGGTGCAGTGGTTAAATGCAGCACTGCAGGCTACTTCAGCTGACTGCAGTCCTGCAGTTCGGCTGTTCAAATCTCACCGGCTCAGGGTTGACTCAGCCTTTCATCCTTCCGAGGTGGGTAAAATGAGGACCCGGATTGTTATTGGGGGCAATATGCTGACTCTGTAAACCGCTTAGAGAGGGCTGAAAGCCCTATGAAGCGGTATATAAGTCTAACTGCTATTGCTATTGCTAAGTAATGGGTGGAAGCTAATCAAGGAGAGAAGCAATCTAGAAATAAGGAGAAATTTCCTGACAGGGAGAACAATCAACCAGCGGAGTAGCTTACCTTCAGAAGTTGTGGGAGCTCCATCACTGCAGATTTTTAAGAAGAGATTGGACAGCTATTTGTCTGAAACAGGGTCTCCTGCCTCAGTTGTGGGTTGGACTAGAAGACCTCCAAGGTCCATCCCGACTCTGTTATTCTCCTCTTCAGAATTAGTGTATGAAAGACAAATGGCAGTTAATTATAATTCTTTCTCACTCCTACCATTGTAGCCTTCCTGCCGCTTTTTTTAATTCTCTCGGTCCTCAGCTCTTGGCTCATAAAAAGGGGTTGTAAATAATAATAACACAACCACAGCAATAATTCTAGCATGGAGCTACTGCTTATTTTTTTTGCCGACTTTTATTTATAGCCCGTGATTTGTTACAAGTTCTTTCAAATCTTTACTCTCTGTTTCCCAGCAGTAATCTTTACCCTAATCCTCAATTAAATCTTGGGCCTGCTAGCTAATTATCCAATATCTGCATTAGGTCAATACTTTTTTTCCCTCCAAGGCATAAAGTACACTTGTGATTTATCACTTATCAATTCATGATATACACAGAGGTGGTATTCAGCAGGTTCTGACCAGTTCTGGAGAACCGGTAGCGGAAATTTTGAGTAGTTCGGAGAACCAGTTAATACCACCTCAGGCTGGCCTCGCCCCTATCTATTCTCTGCCTCCCAAGTCCCAGCTGATTGGGAGGAAATGGGGATTTTGCAGTAATCTTCCCCTGGAGTGGGGAGGGAATGTAGATTTGACAGTGTCCTTCCCCTCCCATGCTCACCAAGCCACGCCCACCAAGCCATACCCACAGAACCGGCAGTAAAATAATTTGAATCCTGCCAATCTTCTTCTTTAGTCCAGTCTGTATCTAGGTGAGAAGAGTAAATCTAACATTCCTGCACCTGGTTTTCTTTCTCTATCCTGAATAAGTCCTGGGAGAGGCGTATGGAATTAAACATGGTTTGTATCTTTCTTTTTCTTTAAACTTTTTTCCTTCAGGATTTTGAGTTCCTTGTGGATTTTTTGGCTCCTTTGCTAAAGCCAGCGTTAACTTGTGAGCCTCTCCGGTGGGCTGCCAAGTAATTCTTTCTCGGCTGTCATTGTGCTCCATGTGGAAAGTGGATCCTCCCCCCCCCCCCATGTGGACAGGATCAAAAATTCAAAATGGAAACTAAAATAATCTTTCTCCACCCCCTTTTTTTCAAACCACATTCAAAGCGGGTGGGGCTTCACAAAATTCGGGAGGCCATCTTGACTTCCACCCAGCATATGGATGCCCCCCTCCCCCCGGACAGCATTTCTGTACCTCCCTCTGCCTTTTACCTTGACTGTTCTATAAATAGATTTGCCATTTATGCACTGGATTCTGGGGTGGGCTGTTGGAGGTTCCCATGGGTTCGAGCAATCCTCCAGCAAAGATTCTGTGTGGGTCGGCGAACCCCCAAATCCCACTCCTGGCTGGCTGCAATGGTTGGAAGTCTGAAAAATGGTCATAAAGTCCTCTTTTCCAGTACCATTGTAACTTTGAATGGTCACTAAATGAACTATTGAAAGTTGAGGACTATCTTTATTTATATCAATGTGTTTATAAATATACATACATGTTGTGACTCAGCAGAAGTTTGCTGTGAGTTGTTTCGGGATGCAGGATAACAAGCAGCTGTGGCTCGTTAAGGATCTCCTCCTGTGGATAAAAGACTGATGGTGCCACGCCTTAGTTGCAGAAGTCAACGTCGTTCGTTTATTTGTGAGTTCAGTTCCGTTCCTGTTCGTGTTCATGATTCAAGGAGGCACTTGGATAAGTGATTTGCTTTCTGTAAACCTGGTTTGCTGTAAGAGTTTTGTTTTTGCATTTGCTGTTTAACTTTTTGCCAGAGACTTTATCTATGTTTATTTTGGGCTCGCAGCCAGGTTGAGCCGGGACTGATAAAGATATTTCCTTTGAAGTTCTGTCTGGCTGTCGTTTGTGAACAAACAAGGAGGGGGGATCAGAACACATACATATGTATGTATGTATGTTTGCTATATTTTTGCTAATAAACAAATGAAGGGAGACTAGTATAGATCTACTTCAAGCTTTTTAGCTCTCATCGGCTAGCCATAACCGTATTGGGATTTGAACTTGGGCTGTTTTACACGTTAGGCAGTTGTATTAGCCTCTAAGCCACAAGCTCTCCTCCCTTATCAGCTGAGCCAGGGGAATGATTGTTTTGTCAAAGCACCTGGTATGCCCAAATATGGGAGGGAGCATACTGCTTATGTACATATGTATATATTCATACTGTATATGTGTCTGTGTCTGTGTCTGTGTCTGTGTCTGTGTCTGTGTATGTGTATGTGTATGTGTATGTATATGTATAGGTATAGGTATATGTATATATTTATCTTTTAGATCTCCATTTCATCAGACTCCAACGATCACAGAAATCGCTTGCTTACGAAGAAAGACATTTTCTTAACTCAGGTTTGAGGTCTTCCATGATCTTTGAAACATCCTGGTCTCTATCGTGCCCCAGAGGAGAGTCGGTCAAGAGATTCTGCTCTTATTCCTTGAAAAAGAGACTAGGATTTCTGGCTTTTCTCTTTCCCTTCTCCTAGCAGCAACTTGCCTCCTGCCAGCTCGTCTTCCTCTTTGGCCTTATATAGTAACGGACCGTAACCGCGATTGAGCTTTTTTCAAAGAAGATGCCAGAACCGATCTCTTGGTCCTTTCTGCCAGCCACAACTCTCCTGCAAGAGACATAGACAAGACAAACGCTTCTCTTTTCCTGCCTCATGCAAATACGCCGAGGGATAAATAAATAAATACATGGAGCTGATGGGAGACCAGGAATATACCCTGTTTCCCCCAAAATAAGACCTCTCTGGATAATAAGCCCAATTGGGGTTTTGAGCGCATGCTCTAAAATAAGCCCTCCCCCCCAAAAAATAAGCCCTCCCCTAAAATATCTTTTGTACATGGGATGGGCAGAGTCGTCCTCTCGACTTCTGCTTTGGCCCTGCCTAAAAGAAGACTGCAAAGGGAGTTCAAGTCCAGGGCTGAAGGAATGCCCTAAAAAATTAGATTTTAGAAGGGATTTCTTGCTCCACTGCTTTAGTTTGTATGTTCCTATGATGGGTCAGTTTCAGCTTCAGCCTGCGGAGTGCCTTTTCTTCTGGCCTGGTTTGAAACTTCTAGGCGAATGGATTGTTTTCTGCTCCGACAACCCGTTTCCCCCCCCCTAGGGTTTTATCAATGCTATTGCTAATACAATACAATACAATAGCAGAGTTGGAAGGGACCTCGGAGGTCTTCAAGGAGGATCTTTTAAGACATTTCCATAGCGGCTGAAGCTCTCCTTCCAAAGGCTTGTTCTTTCTTCTTGAAGAGCCGAGGTGGCGCAGTGGTTAAATGCAGCACTGCAGGCTACTTCAGCTGACTGCTAGTTCGGCAGTTCAAATCTCACCGGCTCAGGGTTGACTCAGCCTTCCCTCCTTCCGAGGTGGGTAAAATGAGGACCCAGATTGTTGTTGGGGGCAAAATGCTGACTCTGTAAACCGCTTAGAGAGGGCTGAAAGCCCTAGGAAGCGGTATATAAGTCTAACTGCTATTGCTATTGCTTCTTTAATAAGACTCCTTCCCTCCAATGCAACTGTATTTGTTACCTTACAATAACATCTTTAATGATCCTACTTCCTTCCTGTGCTCAAACCTTACACCACCCCAAAGTTCAGAGGGGGGGAGGGGGAGGAAGGAGGAGGAAGGAGAGGGAGAAAAGGAAAAAGAGGATGAGGTAGGGGAGGAAGGGCAGGAGGATGAGGAGAGGGAAAGAGAATGGGAGAGACAGAGGGAGACGGAGAAGAGGAAGGAGAGGAAGAAGAGGAGGAGGAAGGAATAGGAAGGAGAAGGAAGGAGAGGCAGAGGCAAAGGGAGAGGAGAAAGAAGAGGAGGAGGTGGAGAAAGAGAAGGAAGGAGGAGAGGGAGAGGAGGAGGGAGAGGAAGAAGAGGAGGAGGAGGAGAAAGAGAAAGAAGAGAGGGAGAAGGGCAAGAAAAAGAGGAAGAGGAGGAGGAGGAGGAGAAGGAAGGAGGAGAGGGAGAAGAGGAAGAAAAAGAGGAGGAGGAAGAGGACAAGGAAGGGGAAGGAAAGGGAGAGGGAAAGGCAGAGCCAGAAGAGGAAGAGGAGGAGGGGGAAGGGGGGAAGGTGGAGGGGAGGGAGTGGGAGAAGAGGAAGAAAAGGAGAAGGAGGAGGAGGAGGAGGAGGAGGAGGAGGAGGAGGAGGAGAAGAAGAAGAAGAAGAAGAAGAAGAAGAAGAAGAAGAAGAAGCAGCAGCAGCTACATTCTGCCAGCCTGCCAGCAATTCTGCCTTCATTAATAAAAAATGATGCCTGTTAAAGCACGAGAAGGAGTTTGATCTCGGCACTGAAAAAACAGTGCGCAGTGTATGTTGAAACCACCCAATGTCGGATTGGAGGCCACTGTGCACACTGTGCAACCTTTCATGATCAATGCCTTCGTTAAATGATGGATTACCCAGGTGGGAGGAAGGCAGGGGAGGCATTAGAAGGAAAAAAATAGGGATGCAGAGTCCATTTTGCCCTTTTTATTTTAAAAGTGCTGGGATTGTAATGCCAAGGGTTTCCCTCCTCCGAGTATCTATTTTTCTTTAAAACCACGGCTCGCATGTTGGCCTTCACCTTTTGCCTTCCCAAATTCTTTGTCTCCCTTTCTCTTTCATCAGCCCTGTGTGTGTGTGTGTGTGTGTGTGTGTGTGTTGTGTGTGTTTTAAATCTAGGAATCCCCGCACAACAACCTGAAATGCAGAAGAAGTGTGACGAACTGAAGACTCAGCCACCAAGGAAGCCCCAAAGATCATCAAACCATTTCCCTGCCATGTCGCTTTAAGAATCGAGACGGAAACACCTTAAATGAACTCAACAGCAGACAGATTCCCCCCCCCCTCCTTCCTTCCTTTCTCTCTCCCCCGCCCCCCACCTTTTCCATGTCTTGGCCCTCCTTGCTTTGCTGCTCTTTGTGATGTAATGCTTCAGGTGTCCAGTTTGCTAGATGAGGATTGGAACAAGGCTTGTTGCTAGGACATCGGTGGGCAAAGGCAGACTTTATTGGTTCCGAGGAAGCCAATCCCCGGGCAGAAGTTGGAACCGAAATGAGCTGAAGAAAGGCACGTTGACTCTCACCCTTCGTGCAATTGAAATGGGAATCCGAACATAAGAAAAGATGAGAGACAGACAGACGATAAAGACAGACAGACAGAGATGAAAGAGAGAGCGAGACAGACGGACGGACAGACAGACAGATGATAAAGACAGACAGAGATGAAAGAGAGAGAGAGAGACAGACAGACAGACAGACATATGATAAAACAGACAGAGATGAAAGAGAGAAAAATGATAGAGATAGATAGATAGATAGATAGATAGATAGATAGATAGATAGATAGATAGATAGATAGATAGATAGATGATAGATGATAGATAGATAGATAGATAGATAGATAGATAGATAGATAGATAGATAGATAGATAGATGCAGGCAGGCAGGCAGGCAGGCAGACAGACAGACAGACAGACAGACATAGACAGATATAAATGATAGATACATAGATATAGATAAAGATAGATTGGAGAGAGAGAGAGAGAAAGAAATGATAGATAGAGAGATGGTGCATAGCAAGATGATGAAGAAGATAGATTGAGAAGAGAGAGAGGATAGATATAGAGAAATAGAGAGATGATACATATAGATGATGATGAAGAGGAAGGTAGATTGATAATAGATAAATAGATAGGCAGACAGATGATAGGTAGGTAGGTAGGTAGGTAGGTAGGTAGGTAGGTAGGTAGGTAGGTAGGTAGATAGATAGATAGATAGATAGATAGATAGATAGATAGATAGATAGATAGATAGATAAGATAGATAGATAGATAGATAGATAGATAGATAGATAGATAGATAGATAGATAGATAGATAGATAGATAGATAGATAGATAGATAGATAGATAGATAGATAGATAGATGCAGGCAGGCAGGCAGGCAGGCAGACAGACAGACAGACAGACAGACAGACATAGACAGATATAAATGATAGATACATAGATATAGATAAAGATAGATTGGAGAGAGAGAGAAAGAAATGATAGATAGAGAGATGGTGCATAGCAAGATGATGAAGAAGAGAGATTGAGAAGAGAGAGAGGATAGATATAGAGAAATAGAGAGATGATACATATAGATGATGATGAAGAGGAAGGTAGATTGATGATAAATAGATGGGCAGACAGATGATAGATAGATAGATAGATAGATAGATAGATAGATAGATAGATAGATAGATAGATAGATAGATAGATAGATAGATAGGCAGGCAGGCAGGCAGGCAGGCAGGCAGGCAGGCACGCACGCACGCGCACACACACACACACAGGTAGGCAGGCAGATATAGGCAGGCAGATAAAGATAGAGAGATGATAGAAGATAGAAACACACAGATAGGTGATAAAGATGATTCATGAGAGATGATCAAGAGTTAGATATGTAGATAGATAGATAGATGAGAGAGAGAGAGAGAAAGTCAGGCATTTAAAAAAAGCTCACCAAATGCCAATGAAGGATAACAAAAATCATCAGAAAACTTGCAATATAATCTGTCGAAATCCTGACGAACAAAGCTGAAGACAGACTGCACAGCATTAGAGCTTTGTCTATACAACATGTTTTTTTTAATTATTACTTCCTTTAGCTTTGTATTGTAAATTACTTTCTCCGCTCTCTGTCCTGTATTTTTCATTCTTTTCCCTCTTTTAAAATTTTTCGTTGGACAAATGATTGAAAGGACCAGCAAGCCGCCATGACGGCTGAAATCTCTCTGGCTCGCCTTGGTGCCTGCAAATCCGTAGGGAGGGGAGAGAGAAGGAATTTGAGGGAGGAGAGGCTGGACCAACATTGCCGTCAATTATGGCTTTTCAACAATAGAAAGGGAAGTTATTAAATACTTGGAGAGTTATCATCTTAATTATGTTAAAATAGGTCTACATTAAATTAAATTCTGGGTGGTTTTTTCCCCTCCCCAGAGCCAGCAGTGACTATTCTAGGAATGCCACACCAATGCCAGAAATAGCCTTTGATCTGGAAAAAAGAAATTGGCATATTCTTTGCTAAACCACAGCTTCGAAGGAGCCGTTTGATACATTCCTTTCCTCTCCATTCTGGAAGCAGCCCAGGCTTATCTTATTTATTTATTTGTGCGCTCAATTTCAACCCCGAGTGACTCTGGACATTTAGTTTTAAAATGGTGAAGACGCATAAAACAAGATAAAGATTACAAACATCCCAAAATAAATTTATCCCGTAGCCAAGTTAGTTAGCCCATGAACAGTAAAGACAAGTGAACATGTTTGGGTACCCAGCTGAGTTTTTATAGCTTAATAAGGTTGGGGCCGTTCTAAACTTTGAGGAGAGAAGAGTATATTCCAAAGAGCAGGGGCCACAGAAGAGAAGTCCCTGCAAGTTGAACCCTCTTTGGCGGGTGGGATCTGAAGCAAACCCAATCTATTTGTCTTCTGTCAGGCCTGCAGCCATCTTTTCTTTTGGATCTCAGGCCTGCCACACTTTCTATTATTCTACTATGCACTTTCTATTGTGGGAAAATGAGAGGAGGGGTGGTAAGGAGTTACATGCTATCAGAGGTGGGTTCCTACCAGTTCGCACCTATTCGGTAGAACCAGTTCGTCAAATCTACCGAACCGGTTAGAAGAGGTTCCACCAGTGGACCCGGAAAGCAGGCCACAACTACAGAAGAGCTTCCAAAACTTTTTGAAACCCACCACTGGTCCTTGGATATGATTATTCTACACTATCATGCTCCTATTTATAAAACTCAGTGCCTCTGTGAAAGGTAAGGATGACGACTGCGTTTGTGGTGCAATCAGAACAGTGCGTGTGTTGAAGTTGTTTTAACGCAAACCAAAGATGCCTCTTAAAAAAACAAGTTTACATCATATTTTTATGCATGCCAGTGCTGTGTGTGAGGTAATTTAAGGTGGTTCTGACAAGTGTCGTCGGCATCTTCATATCCGGTCACATGGGCAGCAAGCCACTCCCATCCAGTCACATGGGCGGCAAGCCACTCCCACAACGGAGGCCACACCCACAGAGTAGGTTCGAACAATTTTTGAAACCCACCACTGCATGCTATGTAGCCATAACAAAATTCTTTCTAGAAATAGCAAAAGCAGTTAGACTTATATACCGCTTCATAGGGCTTTCAGCCCTCTCTAAGCGGTTTACAGAGTCAGCATATCGCCCCCACAGTCTGGGTCCTCATTTCACCCACCTCGGAAGGATGGAAGGCTGAGTCAACCTTGAGCCGGTGAGATTAGAACCGCTGAACTATTATGCAGATAACAGTCAGCTGAAGTGGCCTGCAGTACTGCACCCTAACCACTGCGCCACCTCGGCTCTAACAAGCCAAGGCCATCCTTTGTCTTTGCATCTCTACACTCAGATAAGCAGAGATTAAAACCAAGATTAACAGTAACTTCCAAGCGGCAAACAATAGCCCAATAAGGAAGCTACCAACTCAAGCAAACAAACATTAAACAACAGCCTACTCAAGGAACCACCAACAAAACTTCCAACAACATTGACAAGACACTTGTGTCAGCCGTGCAGCCATCTTTTCTTTTGGAGCTCAGGCCTGCCACACTTTCTATTATTCTGCTATGCATTTTCTATTGTGGGAAAATGGGAGGGGGGATTGTACAGAGTTAGATGATTTGTAGCCATAACAACATTCTTTCTAGAAAGCCAAGGTCATCCTTTGTCTCTGCACCTGGCCGGAACTGGATGGGTGGAACTGCCAGCATGGCAGTGGAAGATTGACCATCTGATGGACTTTTGGATGTGGGGCAAGATCTTGAACTTCCAACTGGGTGGGGAAAACCGGGAAGCTTTCAGATGTGCCAACATGGCTCTCTTAATCAATTGGAACTTTGAGCAATAGTTTGCCTTGGACTGTGATTTACTTTTGGATGCTATTTGGAACCCTGAAATATTTTTGTCTGCTAAATAAGGCAAATAATCCCTTCTTTTCTCCTATTCAAAGGGGGAAAACCTAGTGCCCTCCTTCCATTTGTCCCCCCAAAACCCTTTGATGGGGGAAGACTTGAACCATGCTTGGGACCCAGTAATCCAAGTCCAACTCATAGCCACTGGCTAAAACATTTGAAGAACAGTTGCAGGAACTGGGCCTGGCTAGTCTAGTGAAGAGAAGGAACCAGGGGAGACAGGATAACAGTCTTCCAATATTTGAGGGGCTGCCACGAAGAGGAGGGGGTCAAACTATTCTCCAAAGCACCCAAAGGCCAGACAAGGAATAATGGATGGCAACTGACCAAGAAGAGATTCAACCTAGAAATAAGGAGGAACTTTCTAACAGTGAGGACAATCAACCCATGGAACAGAAGTTATCTCTGGAAGTTGTGGGAGCTTCATCACTGGAGGCTTTCAAGAAGAGGCTGGACTGCCATTTGTCAGAAATGGTGTAGGGATCTCCTGCTTGGGCAGGGGGTTGGACTAGATGACCTATAAGGTCCCTCCCAACTCTGTTAATCTGCCAATTACCTCCCAAAGACCCATTAGATCACACAGGGTCGGCCTCCTCCAGGTTCCGTCTACTACCCAATGCCATCTGGCTACCACCCGGGGGAGGGCCTTCTCTGTGGCAGCTCCGGCCCTTTGGAACGAACTCCCCGCAGAGATTTGGACCCTCACCTCTCTCCAGGCCTTCCGGAAAGCCGTCAAAACCTGGCTTTGCCGGCAGGCCTGGGGGTGATGAGTTCCCCTCCCCTCTCGACCTGTGTGGTTATGTGATTCTTGGCTATTTTAACTATTTGTATTGTGTTCTATGTTCCCTTTCCCTCTTGATTTGTTCGCCGCCCTGAGTCCCTCCAGGAAAAGGGCGGCATATAAATTAATCTAATCTAATCTAATATATATGTTACCTTTTGCCTTACAGTGTGAAAAACCTGGTAGACATCAACAGCAGACGACCAAGAGCTGACAACTCTTGTATGGTTGCAAGGGTAATGAAAAAAGTGACTTAGAACCACTCCTCACTTTTCAACCATCCTCACGGTTATATGACCAACCTTCAGGCTCTGGGCAACCAGCACAGACTTATTTATTTATTAAAAACCACGTGATTCATTTAACAACTGCAGTGAACTGTTCAAGAACTGGCACAACAACAAAAAAGTCGCCATGCAAATTGCGCAATGCAAATTGTGGTCATACATCCCTGTATTCTAGTGGATTGTTGTCACGCTTCACTCTTTGGCCGAAAGGGGTGGGTGGGGCTGAAAGCCCTTCGTCTCTCAAAGCCCATTCAGGCTGCAATGTAATATATCTGACGTTCCTCAATTTTTTTTCCCCCCAGCAACCCACGTACAAAAGTTCCCTTTTATTGTCTTGCCTTCGTAGCAATGAAAGGGGAAGTTTTTTAAAGCATCTACTTGGCCTACTTAAAAGCCAGCCTCGAGAGTTACACTGGGGCTCATACAAATCCCAGTGTCGGATTACTTGGGTGGATTTTAGCCAAAGGAGTGTGTCCCTCTGTGTAACTGGAGCACAGCCTGAAGCCACAAGCAGTTGAATTATTTCATGACACCCTTCCCTTCTCCCAACAGACAATGCGATGCTTTTCTAGGACATTTGTCAGACTTGGTCCAAGATGGGCCTCAAGACTAAAGAAACTCTTCCCTTCTCAAGGGGATGGAAGGACAATGAAACCTCTTTATATAAACAATGGTTGCGTCGGTTGACTGCCAGCTAGAGAAACCATCGCAATGCATCCCTTGTTGTTGTGAGCTGCGAAGTCGTGTCCGACCCATCATGACCCCATGGACCACGTTCCTCCAGGCTTTTCTCTCCTCTATCATCCTCTGGAGTCTATTTAAGGTCACGCCGACTGCTTTGGTGACTCCATCCAAGCCACCTCATTCTCTGTCGTCCCCTTCTTCTTTTGCCCTCCATCTTTCCCAGCATGAGGCTCTTCTCCAGGGAATCCTTCCTACTCCTTAGGTGGCCAAAGTCCTTGAGTTTCCTCTTCAGGATCTGGGCTTCTAAAGAGCAGCCAGGGTGGATCTCCTCTAGGACTGACCGGTTGGATGGCCTTGCAGTCCAAGGGACTCGCAGGAGTCTTCTCCAGCACCAGAGTTCAAAGGCCTCCATTCTTTGGCACTCAGCCTTTCTTATGGTCCAACTTTCACAGCCGTACATTGCAACTGGGAAAACCATCGCCTTGACTATACACACTTTTGTTGGCAGGATGATGTCTCTGCTTTTTAGGATGCTGTCTAGATTTGCCATAGATTTCCTCCTCAAGAGCAAGCATCTTAATTTCTTGGCTACCATCCCTATCTGCGGTGATCTTGGAGGCCAGGAAAATAAAATCTGTCACTTGCTGGTCTTTGACCGTAATAAAGATTTACTTACTTACTTAAAAAATCTGTCACTACCTCCATTTCTTCCCCATCTATTTGCCAGGAATTGAAAGGGCCGTATGCCCTGATCTTAGTTTTCTTAATGTTGAGTTCCCAGCCAACTTTTGTACTCTCTTTCTTCACCAGCATCAAGAGGCTCTTTAGTTCCTCTTCACTTTCTCCCATTAGAGTGGCATCATCTGCATATCTGAGGTTGTTGATATTTCTCCCGGCAATCTTCATTCCAACTTTTGATTCCTCTACCCCCTGAGATCCCCGTACAATTAATGGGCAATTTGTTTGATGGAGACAGAAGACTCAAGAGTTGGATTGCTCGGATTAAAGACTCAGAAGACTGGCCTTAACGTCATTGCCTGTGGCGAACATACATCTTCCAGGGTGGATTTTGAAATGTGGCATCATGGAACCATAGAAACAAAGGATTGGAAGGCGAAAATGTTCTCCCTAGGCTCCAGAGGCCCTTGGGAGGCCGGAAATTGGCCCAAACTTCCAGTAGGCCCATTTTTTGCCCTTCATGAGCCTCCATGCATGCCCTGGACTTAACTGCATCCAAAATGGATCATGTAGGGACTCCTGGGAAGGGTGGGCATGGCCAGCCAGAAGTGGGATTTGGGGGTTCTCCAAACTGCACAGAATCTTAGCTAGAGGTTCTCCTGAACTCCTGCAAACCTCCAGCAGCTCCCCTCTCTGGTGAGCCCCATTGAATTCAATGGGTCTTCCCCCCCCCCCCCCCGCATTTACTAAGAAGTTGCTATTACATTTACCTGTCGTATATCCACCTGTCTCTCCAATGTTTGTTTCAGTATACTTGGCTGCACCTGATGCTTTAAAGATTATACCAGAAAATGACCACATCCTGTTGTTTTGGAAGAGTTTAGCCTTGAAAGAAAGCAAATTTAATGAAACCCGGGTAGGTGGCAGTTGTGTTACAATGACACTCTTTCCAATCTCCATTGCATTTTATTCGGCCTTCCAGTGGATTCCTAGGGTTGCATGCAAATTGGTTGCGTTCACACAGCACACCAAAGCCACGGTTGCCTAAATGGTGGTTTTTTGGTTTATTTACATTGCACAGGACCCATATACAAAGCATGAGTGGCACATCACACCATCAGGGGTTAAGTAACAGAATCCAAAACAAAATCGCTTTCTTTGTGCAAAGCAGTATTATTATTTGTTTAAATGTTAGATAAACGGGGTTTGGGGGGTTCTCCAAACTGCACAGAAAGTTAGCTAGAGGTTCTTTCGAACCCTTGCGAACCCTCAGCAGCCCACACCCCTCCTTTTAAAGTTTACCCAGAGCTAAGAAACCAAAACTGAAGTGGGGAAGTATCAAGAGAAGCAACCAAGACCTCAAGGAGAAACAGCAAATAAGTCCTACTATAAGGAGCAGAAAGATGACAGCATCTCAAGCCCTCGAACTAATTAAATAGAATTCGCACCTTTTCCAGATGTCTTAAGACCTCTCACACTAGGGAATAGCAATTGCACAGGTGAAGAAAAAACAGGGCAACGTCACAGCCTGCAGGGCGTTAGAAGACCCCCAAAACGAGGGCACTGATTGAGAGAAACAGATGTTTTATTGGCAGCTTGGGAAAAGGGGTGGTCAGAAGACCACAGACTGGGAAATGACCGAGGTCATTGATGGCAAACTTTTATTCCAAGCTGTTATTATAGCTTTTGAAACTGAAGCTGGTGAGGTTTGGATACGAACTGAGCACCATATGATGATTCCATCACTGCTTCTTGGAAAGTTACAGCACTGGGGTTTTAACTGAAGCAGGAAGTCTGCTGCCTAGAGTTGCAAAAACTCAAGAGTTAGATGTTACCAAGCCCTAATGGCCTTGAAACCAGGTTATTTGAAGGACCATCTTTCCCCAGAATGCAACCTCTTCTGTAGGTGTGGCCTGCTTTGTGGGAGTGACTTTCTGGCCATGTGACAGGGTGGGAGTGGCTTGCCGGCCATGTGACTGGGTGGGCATGGCCAACTTGTAAAATGTGGTGAAACTCACTTAACAACGCTCTTGTTTAGCAACCAAAATGTTGGCACAGAAACTCTGGCATTTGAAGCACACAGGTCTTAAAGCTGTCAAGTTACAAGACCCTTGCACCCCTAACCCTTTAGAAAAAAACTCCCAGGGGTGTTCAAACTTTGCAGCTTTAAGACTTGTGGACTTCAACTCCCAGAATTCCTCCTCTCGCTCTTCATCTTGATGATGTCTGGACGGGCAGGGGGAGGGAGCTGGAACCGGTTCTAAACAGCAGTATAGATTTGTGGAACCTCTTCTATAGAAATGGTTAGAACTGGCAGGAACCCACCCCTGATGTGGAGACTCTAGAAAGAGGGCAGAGAAGAGCAACAAAGAGGATTAGGGGACTGGAGGCTAAAACATACAGTGAACGGTTGCAGGAATTGGGTATGTATCATTTAATGAAAAGAAGGATTAGGGGTGACATGATAGCAGTCTTCCGATATCTCAGGGACTGCCACAAAGAAGGGGGGGTCAATTTATTTTCCAAAGCACCCAAAGGTCGAACAAGAAGCAATGGGTGGAAACTAATCAAGGAGAGAAGCAACCTAGAACTAAGAAAATATTTCCTGAGAGAGAGGACAATTAATCAGCAAAACAACTTGCCTCCAGAAGTTGTAAATGCTCCAACACTAGAAGTTTTTAAGAAGATGTTGGATAACCATTAATCTGAAGTGGTATAAGGTTTCCCCCTAAGCAGGGGGTTAGACTAGAACAGTGTTTCTCAACCTTGGCAACTTGAAGATGTCCGGACTTCAACTCCCAGAATTCCCCAGCCAGCGAATTCTGAGAGTTGAAGTCCGGACATCTTCAAGTTGCCAAGGTTGAGAAACACTGGACTAGAAGACCTTCAAAGTCCCTTCCAACTCTATTATTCTAGATATTCAGAGCAAAGCCCCAACATCAACTCCTTAGAGAAGGTATGTTGCCAAGTTGATACACCTTGTTTGGAAGGGAAAAGTCCTGTGTTGAGAATGCTTGCTGTTTAATTGCGGAAAAAACAGTTCAATCAACTTAACAAAATGCCCCAAATTAATTGGGCAGCAAATTTCTTTGAAACAACAATGTGAGTTGCTTCCTTTTGTTTTGATTTTTCCCCCCCCTAAATGCAAATTCTGAGCAGATGGCGTCTGCCAGTTTTATTTTAAAACAAAGGCATTTCCTTCCGGATAAATGAATACCAGGAATGCCTAGAATAAAACTGAAACCGAAGCACGCTTGCTTGAGGTCAATAATATTGCCTTGCATGAAGTAAATGTTGTTTCAGTCCTAGCTGTTCCATCTCCCACTGAGTGCCTTATCCTTCCTTCCTTCATTCATGCACCCATCCATCCACTCTCCACTCACCCATTCATTATATCCATCCTTCCCTCCCTCCCTCCCATCATCCATTCATCCATCCTATCATCCATCCATCCCATCATCCATCCATCCTTCCTTCGTTTCATTCATGCACCCATCCATCCACACACCCCTCAACCATTCATTATATCCTTCCTTCCCTCCCTCCCATTATCCATTCATCCATCCCATCCCATCACCCATCCATCCATCCATCCCATCCATCCATCCATCCGTCCATCCATCCACCCATCCTATCCATCCCATTCATTCACCCATCCATCCAATCCATCCATCCATCCAATCCATCCCATCCCATCTCATCCCTCCATCCATCCATCCATCCATCCATCCATCCATCCATCCATCCCATCCAATTCAATCCAATCCATCCCATTCATTCATTCATCTATCCATCGTATCCATCCATCCCATCCATCCATCCGTCCATCCACCCACCCTATCCATCCCATTCATTCACCCATCCATCCAATCCATCCCATTCATCCATCCCATCCCATCCCATCCAATCCAATCCATCCATCCCATTCATTCATTCATTCATTCATCCATCCATCCATCCATCCATCCATCCTTCGTATCCATCCATCCTATCCATTCATCTATCCATCCATCAATCAATCCATCCACCCACCCCAATCTGTTATGATCCTTGGCAGCATACAAAATACACTGTACAATCTCAATTAAAAAAAACCCACCTCAAATCAGGAGAACCAACCACCATTTAGAAAAACCAAAATCATCTCACAATGGGTCCTTCCACCCACTCTAACTCAGGCCTGGAGATAGAGCTAGCTTTCCACGGCTTCTTTAAACAGAGCCAGAGTGAGAGCTACGATGAATCTCGGAGAAGCGGGATGGGGAATTGTGTTCCAGGAGACAGGGACCATTCCTGAGAAGTCTCCTTCCTGAAGCCCACCAAATGACATTGCTGAATCACTGGGACCTGGAGCATGCCAACCTCATCATATCGTATGGACCAGCAATGATGTATGCTTAGCCGAATGAAGGGAATGCTTGGGGAGACCATCTTTCCACGCTTGAAGGTCTGTCATAGGGAAGTGTGTGTTGATTTATTCTCCAAAGCACCTCAGGGCAGGACAAAAAGCAATTGGTGGGCGCTGGCCAGAGGGAGAGCCAACCTGGAAATCAGGAGAAATGTCAGATTGCTTTGTCAGTGGAACAGTTTGTCTTCCGGAGGTTGGTCCATCACTGGAGGTTTTCAAGACGAAGATTCGATAGCCATTTATCTCTGAGGTCTTTTCCAGCTCTATGATTCTAGAGAGAGCTGAGGTGGTGCAGTGGTTAGAGTGCAGTACTGCAGCTGACTGTTAGCTGCAGTTCAGCGGTTCAAATCTCACCGGCTCAGGGTTGACTCATCCTTCCGAGGTGGGTAAAATGAGGACCCAGACTGGGTGGGCAATATGCTGACTCTGTAAACCACCTAGAGAGGGCTGAAAGCCCTATGAAGCGGTATATAAGTCTAACTGCTATTGCTATTGCTATGAAAAATGCAGGGGATAGGCCTGTGATGGTGAAATTATGGCACAAAGAGCCTTCTCTTTGGGCAGGTGTGCCACTGCCAGCTGTTCTTCTGGTTTCCAGTTGGTCTTTACGGACACTGGAGTGCTGGAAAATGGCCCGGAAAACACCCCCAAAACAGGCTTTTTTTCAGCCCATTTTCAAGCCCAGAAAGCGGCCTGAAAAATGACCTGAAAAACAGCCAAAAATGGCCAAAAGACAGGCACGCGCACGCCGGCCAGCTGGTCTTCGGCGCATGCACATTCTATTAAAATATTCATGACTGGGAGAGACATGGGAACAAGGTCAGCCAATGAATAGGCATAGCAACGAAGTCAGCCAATGGGAGTTTAAACAGATCTGAGTCTGCGCAGAGAATTGAAACAGAAACTTAAGCAGCCTGCTGCTCTGTGAAGTAAACTAGCTTCCTGGGCTTGTCTGCTGATAGGAAACTAACTGCTGGTGTTTGCCTGTAACTCTCCTGCCTTGTGTTTACTTGGGAGAACCACCTGTTGGTATTGTACATTTATCCATCTATTCTTAGGTATATAAAGGCTTTAATGAATCCAGCTGAATCAGTTATCTGTGTGGGCTTTCTGGATTTGAATTTATGCAACATACTCGGACACGTTCTGGTTTGGACACTCGGAGCTGAAAAGGCTCTCCATCATTGGGATAGCCCCCTTTTTTTTAGGAAATCAGGCTTTTGCTGTAAATATCGAAGTGGGGTCAAACTCAACACAGGTGGCCTGCTTAAGCGATACAAATGGAGTCACTCACATCCGTCTCTAGTTCTCTCTCAATGGAGGAGAACCCACAAAGAAAAATATAGCAGTGCGTTAAAGCTGCAAAGTTTGAAAAAAAAACCCACCGCTCTACTCATAAGCCCATTTAAGCGCGAGGAGCTGTTCATGTGCCCTTATGGCCCAGAATGCCTTTGTTTGACAAGGATGCCAAGAAATACAGAATTTTTCTTGGGCTATTTTGCACAGAGTATGCAGAGGCCGTTTTTTAAGCACGGATTATAAATCACCGGGGTTTTTTTTTTTCCCCCTCAAAGCAATCTTTGGAATTTGATCACTTTGCAAGCAGGGACTCCCAGATCAGAGATCCTTTTGGTTCCGCCTACCCCAGCGGTAACCAACTGGTGATCCATGAGAAAATGTTGGTGGTTCACAGAAACATTATTTGCATTTTTTGTATTGCACTCAATCAGGAGTCCTCAAACTACAGACCCTGCAATGGATACTGTCAGCCTCTGCTTTACTGCTGCTTCGGCTGCCATTGAAACGGGGAGGGGGGGCATGGTGTTTGGGAGGGGATTACTGATTGTGCTGGAGGAAGATTCTGGAGTTTCTGCTGCCTGTCTTACTGCGCATGCGGAGGAGGTTTCCCGCCAAGGCCAACGGCACCGACATTCCATCTTGGTGATGCCTTTCGAAGTTATCTTGCACCTGACACTTGGGAGAATTATGATTGGACTGTAACTGGGATGGCAAGGGGTGGGGAATGGGTTATTCTATATATCATTTGCTTTCGCGCCTAAATAATCAGTCTTCGCTTTGCTACGCTTCTGATCATTTATAATTAGTAAAAGTACACTTGATTTCTATCAATGGAGTCTCGTGGTTTTCTTTCCTAATTACTCAATGGAGGAGTGCTGACAGATACGTGCAATGAACGCTTGTGTTGCTGCAGAGAGTCTCCCACTTTGGGGTCTTTTTGTGCAGGTCGGAGGGGGGCAGAAATTCCAACTTGGGGTCTGCTTCAGCCTCCTGGTGGGGGGCTTTGGGCGAAGGCTGGAGGGAAGCACCACTGGTGACGAAGAGCCGGAGGGCCTCGTTCCAGTGGGACTGTATCATGACATGGAACGGGCTCACCATCTCAGCCCACTGAGCCTCCAGGCACCGGTACCTGGCCTTCCACTCCCGCAGGTCTTCCCTCCGCTTGGAAAGCCTATGTGAGGAGCTTCTGCTGAGCCTCCTTCTCGGTCAGATCCAATTTGAACTGAGCTGTTTTTGCCAATTCTCTCTCATGGCGGCTGCTTAGCTCCAGCAACTGCTTCCTGTTGGGGCCCTAAGGAGCCTGGGTGGGCAGGCAAGGAATGGCTGGGAGGGGAGGAGCGAGTCGAGGCTGGCAAGGCACCTCTCGACATGAGTGACATCGAGTTGCCCACGCCCACCCAGTCACATGACCACCTAGCCACGCCCACCCACCCAGTCATTAGGCAGATCATATTAGTGGTCCGCGGGATTTAAAATTATGAATTTAGTGGTCCCTGAGCTCCAAAAGGTTGGTGACCCCTGGCCTACCCTACCTTATATTTTCTGGATACTTTCAAAAATCTAGCGACAACCTGTTGATCAGATAAAATGTGAAATGCTACAGAAATGACTCCAATGATGCCCAACGAACCCCGCAATGTTTAAAATCTGGTTAGGAGGGAAGATCATCGTTTTTCCGGCTGCCACCATATCGTCAATACTATATCACGAAGACACATCGCGGCAAAAGCCCAAGTGTCTTCTTTGTGATTCAAGGTTTGTCTTCTAGCCTCATTGTCCTTCTCCTTTGACTTGGTAAATCTAATCTTCAAAGAGAAATCTAGACTTGGGCATCTCGGTCCAATATGTATATTCAGTTCCAGTCTGGTAATATTCCTTCCACAAAAGTCCTATTGTTAATGTCAACTTGGGAGCTCAAAGGGCTAACAGCTGTCAAAATGTGAATAGAGGATCTTTGGCTCTTTAAGAACTCGGCCTCTCGGTTTTTGCCGAGTATCATTAAATAATAATAATTTTTTTTAAAAAAAAAAAGCCGTACCCTTAATGCCGACTTCATTTAGATTGGGTTGGGTTAAACAAAATATTACAATAGCAAGAACTCATCTGGAACAAATAATTTTTGGAAGCCACCCAAAATATTTCTCACAGGGAAAGAGCAAAAGCAGAAGGGAGCAAAGTCCGTGCTGCCCCCTGGCGTAATCTGGTGGTGCTGCAACATTTCACAATGTTAATAATCCATATTTTGCTTGATCTGTGCTTTAAGCAAAGGCTATTCCCCACCACCACCACCCAAGAACAGACCCGAGGAAAAGGGGGTGCAGTCAGTACATTGTTGTACATGGAGCTCAAAATGGGCCTGTGAAAGGGAAAAGGAGGATTTACTTAATGGCTATGTGATTCACTTAATAACTGCAGGTATTGACAAGGAGGTTGAAATGGAGACCACATGGTTTTTTGGCAAAGCACTGACCCCCCCTCCCAGCATGTTGTCCCCCCAGCATGTGGGGGGGCATTCAGGGCGTCACATGTGCATGTGCAGGGGGATTCAAAATTTTTTACTACAGGTTCTGTGGGTGTGGCTAGATGAGCGAGGCAGGGGAAGGATACTGCAAAATCCCCTTTCCCTCTCAATCAGCTGGGACTCGGGAGGCAGAGAATAGATGGGGCGGGGCCAGCCAGAGGTGGTATTTACACAGTTCTCTGAACTACTCAAAATTTCCACTACCAGTTCTCCAGAACTGGTAACAACCTGCTGAATATCACCTCTGGTGCAGGGGTGTCACACGCGCATGCGTGGGGGGGTATGTGCAATGTGGCACGCACATTACATTTTGAGGGACCATATTAGTCTTGTTCTAGCACTTAGCAATCCTCTCAGCGGCCCTGCCCAAGGATTGATACTTCAATCCAGGGGTGAAATCCAGCATGTTCTCGGCAATCGGTAGCGGAAATTTTGAGTAGTTCGGAGAACCGGCAAATGCCACCTCTGGCTGGCCCCAGTGTGGGGTGGGAATGGAGACTTTGCAGTATCCTTCCCCTGCCACGCCCACCAAGTCACACCACGGCCACCGAGCCACGCCCACAGAACAGCAGTAAAAAAATATTTGAATTTCACCATTGTCTCAATCCTTCATCATCCTCAGTGCCTTTATTTTTCACAAGCAGCTTTTTAATTAAAAATAAATCAGAAATGCTACATATGCGAAATGGAAACCCACCAAAAACTGTTTCAAAGGGCGCCAGTTTTCCCCACTTTGCACATTTCAAGAGTTTTTATCCTAGACAGAAAAGCATTGTAATGTTATACTCTTGGCTGCAAAGTGGGTTGTTAAAAACACAGGTTGTGAGTCTTTTGAAAAACAGAGGGGATTGTGGCTTAGTTCTAAAAGATGATGTCTCATTTCTTTATTATTTTGTCCAACACGGACTGTAGTGAGGTTTTTAAAATAACGAGGTGGGCTATATATGTCTGTATGTAATTTAAACAATGAAATGAAGGTAGATTTGTATTAGATTCACATCTCAACGATACTTCATTGTTTAAATTGCTCGAATGACTTAAAACAACACACAAATCTAGATTTATTAATATGCATGGAAGACTAACTTAATAACACAGTACTGATTTCTGCCTTTCATAGCTCGGTTTATTTTTATTTTTTTTGCAGTAGAGAATTTTGCAGGAGATTTGAAGGAAAAGTAGCCACAGATAGATCAGGATAAAGGTAAAGGTTCCCCTGGCACATGCGTGCTACTCGTTCCTGACTCTAGGGGGCAGTGCTCATCTCCGTTTCAAAGTCAAAGAGACAGCGCTATCCGAAGACGTCTCCGTGGTCATGTGGCCGGCAGGACTAAATGCCGAAGGTGCACAGAACGTTGTTACCTTCCCACCAAAGATGGGCCCTATTTTTCTACTTGCATTTTTACGTGCTTTTGAATTTAGATTGGCAGAAGCTAAGTAACGGGAGCTCACTCCGTTACGCGGCGCTAGGGATTCGAACCGCCGAACTGCAGACCTTTCTCATCGACAATCTCAGCGTCTTAGCCACTGAGCCACCATGTCCCTTATAGATCAGGATAGACCTATGCAAAACCAAGAGGCGGAAGAAAGCAAATTCATTTCAGGTGGGCTGAATGAAATAGGCAAGTTGGATTGCCACATCTGGATAGGCAATAGCATGGTGACCTCACCATTTAGTGAAAAAGAAAGAAGAGAGAAAAAAAAGAAAAAGAATTCCTCCATTTTCTTGCAGCCACCATCCTAACGGTTATCCAGATGTTCGTAGCCCAGAGACGGTTGCCTTAAAAGTTAAATCCGAGATTCGAGACGTTTGTGTGCGCTGAGAAGTTGGTATTCCTAATCTTCAATAGCAGGGAGTGTTTTGACTTTAATTAGGAAGCACAAAAGCAGGCCCAAGGCTATTGGCACGGAGACGAGGTGCATCACATCTGCTTTTTGTCATTCCGGGTGGATTTTTTTTTTTTTTTTTGGCTTTTCTTCCTTTGCTCTTTAGCACCACCTGCCGGATTTGGCTGTCGAACTGGCCACTGGCCCAAGGAACACAATACCTCTTGGTCAACTCTGCAAGAGTTTTTCCCCTTTCGAAGGTCAAGCCTTTGTGTATGGTCCATTTCATTTTGGCTGTTTTTGTTAGGCAAGCTACGTTAGGATGCTATTCAGGAGAGAAAGAGAGAGACAGAGAGACAGACAGACAGACAGACAGACAGAGACAGAGAGAGACAGAGAGAGAGAGACAGAAAGAGAGTGAGTGAGAGAGAGACAAATGATAGAGATATAGACAGACATGATTGAGATAGAGATGACAGATATAAACAGAGATGATAGATACATAGATATAGATGATGATTGATAATAGATGATAGATGTGTGTGTGTGTGAGAGAGAGAGAGTATAAATAGACAAATGATAGAGATATAGACAGACATATGATTGAGATAGAGATGACAAATATAAATAGACAGATGATAGATATAATGACAATTGATAATAGTGAGATGATACATAAGATAGAAATATAGATAGACAGACAGACAGACAGACAGATAGATGATAGATAGATGATAGATAGATGATAGATAGATAGATAGATAGATAGATAGATAGATAGATAGATAGATAGATAGATAGATAGATAGATGTGTGTGAGAAAGGGATGGGAGAGAGAGGGGGGGGGAGAGAGAGAGAGAGAGAGAGAGAAATGATAGAGATATAGACAGCCGTGATTGAGATAGAGATGACAGATATAAACAGAGATGATAGATACATAGATATAGATGATGATGATTGACAATAGATGATAAATAGATGTGTGTGTGTGTGTGTGTGTGTGTGTGTGAGAGAGAGAGAGAGAGAGAGAGTATAGACAAATGATAGAAATATAGACAGACAGATGATTAAGATAGAGATGACAGATATAAATAGATATATAGAGATGATATAGATGATGACAATTGATAATAGTGAGATGATAAGATAGAAATATAGCTCGATCGATAGAGATAGATAGATGATAGATAGATAGATAGATAGATAGATAGATAGATAGATAGATAGATAGATAGATAGATGATAGATAGATGTGTGTGAGAAAGGGGTGGGAGAGAGAGGGAGGAGGAGAGAGAGAGAGAGATCAACAACGCAAGATAATTTTCAAGGTGGCCATGACCTTCAAGAGGCACCAGTCAAGAGCATGTTAGGCGCTGCAATCGGCAGTGTTTCACTTGGGTCTAAGTGTCAAAAGGCATCCTTGGAAGACAAACACAAGAGGTGAGATCTCAAGAGTCTGAACATGTAATTTTGCGTGTCTTTTGCACACTCAACCTGCTTATTGAATTCATCCACTTTGGGAGTTCAAGGAGCCCAAACAAAAACTCTTACCAACAATTTTGGTTCGTACAACAGGGATAATTGGAACAGCGGTCAGGTGTTAAAACACCCCAACCAAATACCTGCTTCTCAACAAGGTCAGCATGGCTAAGCTGTCCCTTCCTTCCTCCCCCCCCATAAGGAGGAACATTGTCTAGCCCAGGGGTCGGCAACCTTAAACACTCAAAGAGCCACAAAGGTCCTAACTGGAAGCCTCCTGTTCAATTCTGGAGCCGACCAGAAATCCGGTTTCCCCACCATAGAGTCTCCTCCTAGCGTGGCATCCTTTTTCTACCTGTCCTAACTGAAAGCCCTATCAATTGAGCTGACCAGAAAACCCGCCCCTTGCCATAGAGTCTCCTCCTTTCGCGCCCTGCTTCCCTCCCCCACTAACCAGAAGCTCCTTTCAGAATTGTGGTGCCGACTGGAGACAGGGAGCCGCAGCAGAGGGATGAAAGAGCCACATGCAGCTCCAGAGCCGCGGGTTGCTGATCCCTGGAATAGCCCAATGTACACATTCCAGTAGAGAGGGATGGGTTCCACCATGAGTCTGAAAGTTCAGAATACTAAAACTCTGGTCCCGGTGACCAACCCAGATTGGATCCTGTAACATTATCCTGGGGAAAGCAAGGATAAATCCTGAAGAACTAACAGAGGGACACCGTCTGTTTTCTATCCCAAAATATCACCTAGGTAATTAACCATTTTAATCCAAAAGGATCCTCCTCCAGGGTTCCATACGCCACCATATTTTCACCATCCCCAAAAATGTTGATGTGACTTGCTCGCCGTGAACAAACAGTCCACAGGATAAGTTGATTTCCTTCTCAATCCAGAGGAAGAGAAGGACTCCGGGCAATAACTAGAATTGAAACAAGATGAGACACTATCTCCCTTCATAGACAATTGAAGCACCATTCCAGCTTCTGGGATTATTATTATTTTTAAATAAAGGCCACCAATAGAGACGGAAGCAAATGTCAAGTTACAACAGCAATAGCACTTATATACCGCTTCATAGTGTTTTTACAGCCCTCTCTAAGTGGTTTAAAGAATCAGCCTCTTGTCCCCCCCACCCAACAATTTGGGTCCTCATATTATTGACCTCAGAAGGATGGAAGGCTGAGTCAACCTTGAGTTGGTTAGGATTGAACTGCTAGCAGTCGGCAGATGTGAAGCAATAGCACTTAGACTTATATACCGCTTCACAGTGCTTTACAGCCCTCTCTAAACTGTTTACAGAGTCAGCCTCTTGCCCGCCAACAATCTAGGTCCTCGTTTTACCCACCTCGGAAGGATGGAAAGGCTGAGTCAAACCTTGAGCGTGGGGAGATTTGAACTGCCAAACTGCAGGCAGCTGGAAGTCATCAGAAGTAGCCGAAACTCCTGCATTCTAACCATTGCACCACCGCGGCTCATTAGAATCATTGGATTAGAGAAGAGCTTATGGAAAATGGGGGTGAAGTACTTAATGAAGATCCATTTGGGTAGTACTTTAAAAGATGGTCTCGAGTTATTTGCCTTCATTCACGGAGAGGTTCTGAGACAGATCTGAAGGTTTAGGGCCAAAGTAGACAACTACGTTTCCCTCGCGCAAATGTTCTGGACTTCCACTGAATCAGCCTCATCAACCACAGATGATGCTAACGGATTGTAGATGACGTGATGCCAAGCCTTACCTCCTCTGATCTAATATACCCCACCTCCCGCCAACATCTATTTTCCTATTCCCCCCTCCACCTCCCCAGCTTCATCTGCGATAGAGGGAAGGAGGGCCAAAGCCCTCAGAAAAACAAGTTTGAAGAACAATTAAGTGTCCAAGGAGGCCCCAAAGCATCATACCGTTTGTGGAGCTTCAAAAGCACGGAAGGGTTTTAATCCCAGCCCAGAGTTTCCTTGAGTCTCCCAATGAGCCACCGAGGCTACCAAAACATCAACATCATTAGCCGTGGTGGCGCGGTGGTTAGAGTGCGGTACTGCAGGCTACTTCTGCTGCCTGCCGGCTGCCTGCAGTTTGGCAGTTCGAATCTCCTCAGACTCAGCCTTCCATCCTACCAAGGTGGGTAAAATGAGGACCCAAATGGTTGGGAGCAATAATGCCGACTCTGTAAACCGCTTAGAGAAAGCTGTAAAAGCACTGTGAAGCAACATATAAGTCTAAGTGCTGTTGCTATTTTCCTTTCTTCCTTCCTTCCTTTCTTCCTTCCTTCCTTTCTTCCTTCCTTCCTTTCTTCCTTCCATCCATCCATCCATCCATCCTTGCTTGCTTGCTTGTTTCCTTTCTTCCCTCCCTATGGTTAGAATGCAGTATTGCAGGCTAATTCTGCCAATTGCCAGGAGTTTGATTCTGACCGGCTGAAGTTTGACTCGGCCTTCCATCCTTTCGAGGTGGGTAAAATGAGGAGCCAGATTGGGGGCAAGAGGCTGACTCTGTAAACTGCTTAGAGAGGGCTGTAAAGCAGTATTAAGTCTAAGCTATAGACTATAGAAATATTGCTATTTCCTTCCTTCCTTCCTTCCTTCCTTCCTTCCTTCCTTCCTTCCTTCCTCAGTAGTTAGAATGCAGTATTGCAGGCTAACTGCCTACAGCCAGGAGTTCAATTCTGACCGGCTCAAGGTTGACTCAGCTTTCCATCCTTCCGAGGTGGGTAAAATTAGGAGCCAGATTGTTGGGGGGGGGGGCTAGAGGCTGACTCTGTAAGCAGCTTAGAGAGGACTGTAAAAGCACTGCAAAGCGGCATATAAGGCTAAGTGCTATTGCTATTATGCATAGCGATACATATTGTTTGTATTGACGTTTCCATGTCAACAAATAGAAAGTCCCGTTTCATAAAATATTGTTTGCGAAGTGGGGCTGTATCCCGAAACAGGAGCCGAGGTGGCGCAGTGGTTAGGGTGCAGTACTGCAGGCCACTTCAGCTGACTGCTATCTGCAGTTCGGCTGTTCAAATCTCACCGGCTCAAGGTTGACTCAGCCTTCCATCCTTCCGAGGTGGGTAAAATGAGGACCCGGATTGTTGTTGGGGGCGATATGCTGACTCTGTAAACCGCTTAGAGAGGGCTGAAAGCCCTATGAAGCGGTATATAAGTCGAACTGCTATTGCTATTGCTATAAACCCCTGAGGCTGCCTCCGCTTCTACAGACTCCAGACGAAGCAACAAGAGAAAAAAAAACCAGAACAAGAGAGAATTGTTGTACCATTTTTGTTTCGTTTTTGTTTTTGCATCTATGAACACGTGCAAAGTAATCTGCAGAAAACATTTAAGCCCTCGGTGTGACAACTTAGTAAGATTTTCATTCTACCCGCCTGACCTTTTTTTTTTTACTTTCTCACCAAGCATGAAAAAGTATTCAGAGATTTAAAAAATAGGCTGTGTTTGTGGTTTTGCTGCGGCAATAACGCCAGATTGCAACTACAGGAGACAGGAAAACAAAGTTTAGCGAAAAAATAGATTAAAGTGACGTGTCGCTAACCAACAATATGTGCATGACTTGAGAATTTGGAACTCTGATCAAAAAAGCAGATTTCCTAATAAATTAGTTGAACCGACCCAAAATAATAAAAAAAGAATAAACCCAGGAATTAAACCCCAACCCCTCCTATAAAACATAATATAAAGATCATTTTTGTCTTTCGGTCAATGTAAAACCTTCAGGAACCAACGATTCCTTCTCTCTTTATAGATATAGACATAATTATAGATTTCCTGAACATTTTTTTCTTAAATAACTTTCTTTCTTTCTTTTTTTTGCTTAGGAAAAAGAAACACACTAATGGAAAGAAAACCTGAAGATGGTTGAGATTGATCCTGAGAGAACGAGGTTGTTTCGAAGAAACTTCCATGAACCTGGGATATAGATTTTGAGCAAATGTCCCTGAAAAAACTACAGGGGTTTGTAGCAGCTACGTTTCAAAGAATGAAGATATCTCTCTCTCAGACAGACAGACAGACAGACAGACAGACAGGAATTAGGAAACTAAGCTGGGTAAGGAGTGGAGGATAATGGCATTTGTGACTTTACAATCAAAGCCCCATCCTTGACGCTAAGCTACCCATATTGTTCCATCTTCTCTGCTTCTATGATCTGGTCTTCATCCCGTAGAAAATGTCGTATCTTGTCTCATCTTGACTTCAATCTGGAATCAACTTCTTAAGAACATTTCGTAAGCGACTCAAGTCACGTTCCCCCCGGTAGGTGGGAAGATTTTGCTGACCAAAGGCTTCGTGCTTGAGGGCGCAGGGACAGGCCTCCAAACTTGGCCGCTTTTTAAGACTTGTGGACTTCCAACTCCCAGAATTCCTCAGCCGGCATGGAATTCTGGGAGTTGGAGTCCGTAAGTTTTAAAAGTTGCCAAGGTTGGGAGACCCTCAATGAAGGCCCATTGAGAAGGGAGCAGAGACCATCACATCTCTGGGGTTTTCTCTGAGGCTTCGTCAGGTTGGGATCTGGGACTTCGGTGTCCTCTTTCCAAACTGTGATTACTCTGCTTTAGGGTGTGTGTCAGAGGTGGGATTCGAATAATTTAACAACCGGTTCTCTGCCCTAATGACCACCCTGGGTAGGCATGGCTCAGTGGTCATGTGACTATGTGGGCGTGGCCAACTCAAAGTCACTCACATCAATGGGCGCTTCACCGTAGCTGTTACAGTGTAATAAGGGTTAACTGGAGAGGCAGTTTCTGTAAGCAGAGCAATAAAGATTAAACTAGAAACAACACCAGAATGTCTCCTTCCTGCCTTCCTTACAGGATTAGCCCTGTAAAGTGGAAAAAAAGCAAAAGGAGATTTCTTCCAACAACCGGTTCTCCCAACTGCTTGGAAAGTTAACAACCGGTTCTCCTGAATAGGTGTGAACCGGCTGAATCCCACCACTGGGTGTGCGTGGCTGTTTCTATTTATTTCCAGGATCCAAACTGAAGAAAATCATCAATGCTTGGTCTGAAATGATTCCAGAGAACCGAGAGAAGAGCGGATCCTTGATGCTCTCTAAGCTTGCTTGTTTTCCTGAAGACGTTTCCTTACCCAAACTAGATTGATGCTAGCACTGATGAGGTTACCTAGTCAGGGACCGAAACGTCTGCGAGAACACAAGTTAGCTCAGAGAGAACCAAGGGCCCCCTTGTGTCAGCCCTGAGCTACAAATATTCTTCTTTATTGGTACCGGAGAAGAGGGTCAGGCAATGTGCAACCTCTGGCTCAGCGCATCTTCAGAGCATTTTTCTCCTTCTTTTTTACCTTTTTTAAGGGATCTTACCTGTGCTTTGTGTTCAAGTGATCCGAAACTAGTGATGTTGTCGCCTTCTAAAAGGTGAGACTCTAAATCATCACTCAAGGAACAGAAGAAGAAGATCAGCATTTCCCCCCCCACAAGGTGGACAAACTAACGACTCCAGAGGATTCCCACAAATCTCTGAATGATATCTAGTCAACCAGCAGAGGTCAGACTAGAAATAAGGGACTGGCATCCTATGGCTGGCACGGACAACGATTCAACGATGTTCACCTTCTTCTTTGACTCATTACTTCATGGAGAAAAATTCTGCAGTGGTTTAACCCTGGAGACAATGAAAGTGGAAATACTCCTGTCCCGGGCGATGTCTATGGAGGCTCTCCTTCATCCAGGTCATGGTTGTCTCACACTTTGTTTTTTTCAAGAGGCAACTGGTTTTTCTTTGAAGACGTTTTCGCCTCTCATTCAAGAAGCTCCTTCAGCTCTTGGGAGGAGAAGCGGAACGTCTTCGAGGAGCTGAAGAAGGATGAGAAGCGAAGTGTCTCCAAAGACAAATCAGAAAATCCAGATGCCGGAATGATGGAGAGCCTCCGTAGACCACACAGGTCAATGGAGAACCTGATGAGGCCATACCATTTCATTAATGCACATTGCAAGGATGACAGGCTATCCTTCGGTTTCCATCTGACTTCTTCAAAGGCAGAAGAACAGTCCCAAGGTTTCAACTACCGTATTTTTTGCTCCATAAGACGCACCTGACCGATGCACTCCCGTTTTCCGCCTCTGCGTGTCCCCCCTTTGTGGAGATCGAAAACAGGGCATAGAGAGGCCAAAAATGGGATGCGTCCAGCCCAAAAACGGGGTATACGGAGGCCAAAAACGGGGCACACAGGCCAGAAATGGGATACATTGAAGCCAAAAATGTGGTGCGCGGAAGTCAAAAATGCGGCACACAGAGGGCAAAAATGGGATGCGTGGAAGCCAAAAATGGGGTGCATGGAGGCCAAAAATGGGATGTGTGGAGGCCAAAAATGGGATGTATGGAGGCCAAAAATGGGGCACACGGGCCAGAAATGGGACACATCGAAGCCAAAAACTTGGTGCGCGGAGATCAAAAACAGGGCACACAGAGGGCAAAAACGGGACACATCGAAACCAAAAATGGGGTGTGCGGAGGCCGAAAACGTGGCACACAGAGGCCAGAAATGGCATGTGTCGAGGCCAAAAACGGGGTGTGCAGAGGTCAAAAATGGGGCACACAGAGGCCAAAAGTGGGACGCGTCGAGGCCAAAAACAGGGTGCGCGAAGCCAAAAAGAGCCGGCAGATGGGGGCCGGTGGGTGGGCGGGGCTTCGCTCCGATGGACGCACAGGTATTTCCACCCACTTTTGGGAGACAAAAAAGTGTGTCTTATGGAGCGAAAAACATGGTACGCACAAGTTCTCAGAGGATCAAAGTCATTGCCAATGGGAAAGACCTCAGAATCAAAGCTGTGCTCAGGAAGCATTCAGACTAAATTGAAGGTTTGGAAAGGGAGAAGAAGAAGGGAAAAAACCCAACCACAGAAATACTCGCTACATCCACCTGATTTGAAATTTCACAGCCGTGTTGCTACAAAGTGTAATCGTCATTTTTTTGTTTTGTTTTGTTTTCTTTTTCAGCCGATACAAAAATAATGTATTGCAACTCAAAAGTGCTTTTTAGTTTTCTTTTTTAAAATAAACAGTTGACTTTTTTTTTCTTTATCAAATAAAATATTTACACCATTATTATTATTATTATTTTTGCTCTTTCCGGAAACCAGAAACGTTCTTCACGCTATTACCATGGGGACGTCATCTGAAAAACCCGTGATCATTGCGGCTTCGTCGTCTTCATCGCCTGGGAAATCAAGGCACAAGGTTTACGCTGACACATAGTGACCATGAGACACATTCAAGGCATGAAGAAGTGTGGAGGTGGGCCTGAAGGATCACGTCCTCACCGTGATCCATAGAACCATCAGTTTTGGAAAAGCCCAATACAAGATGGCGAACGCAGGAGGGATTTGAAGATTAGTGCAATGTGTGGTCTAATCTGTGGACTGGGGTCTTTTTTATATTACCTGTTACATATATATTATGATTGGATGTTGGGTCAATATGATTATCAGATAAGAGATCCCCTCACCTGAAATGTTTGTTCATTTAATATAGTATTCTGGTTAAATAGGGATGAGGAAGCTTATAACTATTTGTAGACCCGTTATGTAAAGGGGGGGGGATTATCTATCTATCTATCTATCTATCTATCTATCTATCTATCTATCTATCTACCTACCTACCTACCTACCTACCTACCTACCTACCTACCTACCTACCTACCTATCTATCATCTGTCTGCCTATCTATTTAACTATTATCAATCTACCTTCCTCTTCATCATCATCTATATGTATCATCTCTCTATTTCTCTATATCTATCCTCTCTCTCTTCTCAATCTATCTTCATCATCATCTCGCTATGCACCATCTCTCTATCTATCATTTCTCTCTCTCTCTCTCTCTCTCCAATCTATCTTTATCTATATCTATGTATCTATCTATCATTTATATCTGTCTATGCCTGCCTGCCTGCCTGCCTGCCTCTATCTAATCTATCTATCTATCTATCTATCTATCTATCTATCTATCTATCTATCTATCATCTATCTATCTATCTATCTATCTATCTATCTATCTATCTATCTACCTACCTACCTACCTACCTACCTACCTACCTACCTATCATCTGTCTGCCTATCTATTTATCTATTATCAATCTACCTTCCTCTTCATCATCTATATGTATCATCTCTCTATTTCTCTATATCTATCCTCTCTCTCTTCTCAATCTATCTTCTTCATCATCTCGCTATGCACCATCTCTCTATCTATCATCTCTCTCTCTCTCCAGCTCCCTCTCTCTCTCATCAATCTATCTTCATCAATATCTATGTATCATCTAT
The DNA here is from genome assembly GCF_009769535.1 of Thamnophis elegans. Taxonomy (NCBI): domain Eukaryota; kingdom Metazoa; phylum Chordata; class Lepidosauria; order Squamata; family Natricidae; genus Thamnophis; species Thamnophis elegans. The sequence goes on from NC_045553.1 coordinate 45,270,521, forward strand.
CTATCATTTATATCTGTCTCTGTCTATATCTCTATCTGTCTATGCCTGCCTGCCTGCCCCCCCCTCTCTCTGTCTTATCTATCCATCTATCATCTATCTATCTATCTATCTATCTATCTATCTATCATCTATCTATCTATCTATCTATCCATCCATCCATCCATCCATCCATCCATCCATCCATCCATCCATCCATCTATCATCTATCTGAAAAGCCCAATGAAGCTACTTAATCCAAACTCTCCAATCTAAATAAAGGAACCCAAATTGAATCATTGAATCATTCATTCATTCACCACCCAACTCCAATGGACGCTGGAGATGGCTGCAGTGGAAATTTACCAAGCTAATTATTAATACTCAGTCCAGGTAGAGCAGGCACATTCTGAAGGCTTGTTGTAAATCCAGCAGTGCTTCTGAATTCCACCTAAGACTTGGACCTCACTTACCTAAGTCGTCCCCAGAGGAGAAGACGGCGGAGCCCAGTCGGGAGTTATAGTGACTGTTGGCAAAAGCCGTGAAGCTATTTTGAAGTCTTCGATGCCTCATGTACAAGACCACAAACCCAACGCCCACTGTCACTAGTAAGAGGAACAAGACGGGCACCACAATGGCAGCAACATCCTTAGATTTGCCCAATAGGGACGCACTGGCATCACCATCTACAGAAAGAGGAAAGATAGGAAAGATGGGAAGAGGAAAAGATGAAAGAATAGAACTCACGAAGACTCACTTGACACCAAGAAGTTCTCAGAATAAGGCCAAAGTCATTCTCAACCTGCGATTGTTGAGCAGAAGATCTGACATTGGCCAACTGGAAAAAAATATATGAACATGAGGAAGGATCTAAACTCATCTCTTTCTTTCTTTCTCTCCCTCTCTTTCGTATCTCACATCTCTCTTTCTCTCTCATCTTTCTCTCTCTCATCTCTCTTTCTCTCTCATCTCTTTTCTCTCGCTCACTCACTTCTCTCATCTCTCTATCTCTCTTTCTCTCATCTCTTTCTCTCATCTCTTTTCTCTTTCTCTCATCTCTCTCTCTTTCTCTCTCTCTTTCATATCTCACATCTCTCTTTCTCTCTCATCTTTCTCTCTCGCATCTCTCTCTCTTTCTCTCTCATCTCTTTTCTCTCTCTCACTTCTCTCATCTCTCTATCTTTCTCATCTCTCTCTCTCTCATCTTTTCTCTCTCTCATCTCTCTCTTTCTCTCTCATCTCTTTTTTTCTCTCTCTCTCACTTCTCTCATCTCTCTATCTCTCTTTCTCTCATCTCTTTCTCTCTCATCTTTTCTCTCTCACTCACTTCTCTCATCTCTCTCTTTATCTCTCTCATCTCTTTTCTCTTTCTCTTATCTCTTTTCTCTCTCATCTCTCTTTCTTTCTCATCTCTCTTTTCTCTCTCATCTCTTTCTCTTTCATCTCTTTCTTTCTCTCTCTCATCTCTCCTTCTCTTTCTTTCTCTCATTCTCCCTTTTCTCTCTCTCTCATCTCTTTTTCTTTCTCATCTCTTTCTCATCTCTCTTTTCTCTCTCATCTCTCTCCCTATTTCTCTCTCATCTCTCTTTCTCTTTCTTTCTCTCTTTCTCCCTTTTCTCTCTCTCTCTCTCTCTCTCTCTCTCTCTCTCTCTCTCTCTCTCATCTCACGGGCCAGCCAGTGTCTTGGGGCAGAGCGAAAGTCGCATGTCTCCCAGTCGCGCAGCACCAACAAGGACCAGAAGAAACGCCCGCAACACCCAGCAAGAGATGAAGCTTTGCTCCCGCTCTGGAATATGGAGCGAATCTCCAACACCTGCCCTTCCCTTCTCAGGCCAGGCGAAAAGAGGGAGAGGGAGGGGATGGGGGAGGGCTGGTCCAGCCAGTGGTGGGTTCAGCTGACAGGAAGCCACAGCAGCCTCTCCCTCTCTCTCTCTGCTATTTTGGGGGGGTCCAAACAAAGATGGAGAAGTGGAGAAGCTGCCCAGAAGTGACAACAAGGAGATGGAGACATTCCTCCTACCTCTTCCCAACTCACTGTAGAGAAGAGTTGCAGGCTCTCCGCACATCTGCCCACTATAGAGGCATCTTGCTTGCACCGTGAAGGAGTAATTGTGGCCGGCCTTCAGGTGGGAAACCTTGAAGACATTCTCTGTCGTGTTCCCCAGGTACGACGTGGTATTGGTCCCACTGTCAAACATTCGCACCTCATACCCCTGAAAGAACAAGTTATTTCAAGGTGAATGGAAATATTTAGAACCAGTGCTGACAACCCAGCATTGCCCCGGTATTTATTTATAGGGGGGAAATGTTCGGATCTGGGCATGGCTAGTCTAGTGAAGAGAAGGACCAGGGAAGACATGTTAGCATGTTCCAATATTTGAGGGGCTGCCACGCAGAGAAGGGGGTTAAGCTATTTTCCAAAGCATCTGAAGGCTGGATAAGGAATAATGGATGAAAACTGACCAAGAAGAGATTCAATCTGGAAACAAGGAGGAACTTTCTGACGGTGAGAACAATCAACCGATGAAACAGAAGTTGCCTTCAGAAGTTGTGGGAGCTTCATCACTGGATGCTTTCAAGAAGAGATGGGACTGCCATTTGTCAGAAATGGTGTAGGGTCTCCTACCTGAGGCAGGGGGTTGGGCTAGATGACCTACAAGGTCCCTTCCAACTCTGTTAATCTGTTATCTAACTGTCAGCGTTCCAAGCATCATGTAGAATTAAATCAGAGTCCAAGGCAAAATGATCCTTAAAGTTCCAATTTAATAAAGCAGACACCTTAGCACATTTAAACAAATAATAATACTGCATTGCACAAAGAAAGCGATTTTGTTTTGGATTTCTTCTGTTACTTAACCCCTGATGGTGTGATGTGCCACTCATGCTTTGTATATGAGTCCTGCGCAATGTAAATAAACCAACAAACCACCATTTAGGCAACTGTGGCTTGGCGTGCTGTGTGAATGCAACCAATTTGCATGCAACCCTAGGAATCCACTGGAAGGTCGAATAAAATGCAGTGGCGATTGGAAAGAGTGTCATTGTAACACAACTGCCACCTACCCGGGTTTCATTAAATTTGCTTTCTTTCAAGGCTAAACTCTTCCAAAACAACAGGATGTGGTCATTTTCTGGTATAATCTTTAAAGCATCAGGTGCAGCCAAGGATACTGAAACAAACATTGGAGAGACAGGTGGATATACGACAGGTAAATGTAATAGCAACTTCTTAGTAAATGCAGGGGGGGGAAGACCCATTGAATTCAATGGGGCTCACCGGGGGTGGAGCTGCTGGAGGTTTGCAGAGGTTCAGGAGAACCTCTAGCTAAGATTCTGTGCAGTTCGGAGAACCCCCAAATCCCACTCATGGCTGGCCCTACCAGGGATGGGTTCCAGCTTCTTTTACTGCCAATTCGCCCAGGGATGCGCACTTGATGCACGCTACACGTGCATGCATAGAAGCAAAAAACAAAATGGTGGCACCGATAGAACACGTTTGGTCACGTGTCCGGCCGAGCTACTACCTACAATAAGATTGCACAGGTTGGCCCTCCTCCGGGTGCCGTAGACCGGTCAATGCCGGCTGGCGGCCCCCCGAGGGAGGGCCTTCTCTGTAGCTGCACCGGCCCTGTGGAACGATCTACCCATTGAGATCCGGACCCTTACCACTCTGCCGGCCTTCCGTAAGGCGACCAAGACCTGGCTGTTCCGGCAGGCCTGGGCCTGTTGATTAATATCCAGCCCCACTTAGACTGAATGGATGGTGTACCAATTTTAATAATTGTATCTTTTCTTAACTTTTAAAATGTTTTTATCTTGCTTGTGAGCCGCCCAGAGTCCCAATCGGAGTGGGCGGCATACAAATTTTATTAAACTGAAACTATTATTATTAAACTGAAATACTCGGTCGAACCAGTCCGAACCGGTAGGGACCCACCTCTGGGCCCCGTCCACCCCACCTTGCCCCTCCCAGAAGTCCCCATGCAGCCCATTTTGGATGTAGGTAAGAGGAGGGCATGTGCGGAGGCTTGGGAAGGGTGAAAAACGGGCCTACCGGAAGTTCGGGAAGCCCGGGGAGGCCATTTTCGCTCTCCTGGAGGCTTGAGAAAAGCCCCCGGAGCCTGGGGAGGGCAAAAATGCCTCCGACTTGGTGCAGAATGCCGACTCGGCCATGCCTACCATGGCCACGCCCACCCAGCAACCAGGCAGAGAATCCCTTGCTAAAACTTTTGAAGCCCACCCCTTCAAAACATCATCATGCTCTGGATGATGTTCAGCCCTTAGGCCAAAATGCTCTTACCTGTGTTGATTTTCAAACTAGCTTCTTTGCTCATGTTTCCTAGCTGTATAACGATGTGATATCTTCCACCGGGATCAAGTTTCTTGATGGTATATTCCACCGTGCTGTTTCGGGTTTTCACCTTGTAGTTTCGATCCGTCTTTCTTATTAAGTCTTTCACAGCCACCGCGTACAGCTGGGGAGAAGCAAAAGTGGAGACTCAGGACAGGGGAGAGGCAGTTTGTCCTTCAACGTCCAACACAAAATAGGGTATTCTGGTTGAAGCATCATTTTAGGACATTGCCTTCCAACATTGACAACTTCAAGAGGTATGGACTCAGACGTGGGTTCCTACCAGTTCGCACTTATTCGGTAGAACCAGTTCGTCAAATCTACCGAACCGGTTAGAAGAGGTTCCACCAGTGGACCCGGAATGCAGGCCACACCTACAGAAGAGGTTCCAAAAATTTTTGAAACCCACCACTGTATGGATTTCTACTCTCGGAATTCCCCAGCCAGGAAGTCGATGCATCTTAAAATTGACAAGGTTGAAAGACTCTGCTTTATGGAAAAAAGAGATCCATTGTCTGAAAAAAGCTAAATCTCACCTAGGACAGTATTGATCTTGGGTTAATTAAATAATTAACCTTGAAATCAAAAGCTAGCATCCTATGTTGGCACTACAGTTCCATGTTTACGGGTTTCAGGGTTCCATGTTTATGGATCAGATCACCAAGCAGGGTCTGGTATTCTACTGTTCTGAGCCAGGCTTCCTTAGAAAGCAAGAAGTCTTGGTCCCTGCAAAACCTTTTTTTATTTACACGACTGTGAATTCCTTTCATTCACAGTCAGCAAAGCTTTAGCAAACAGTCTTTCAGAGGAATGTTTATCTACACGCACCTTATCTCGTTTGGAGCGATGCCAGATAACTAGTTTCCAAACTCAGGGCAAAGCAAATCTTGGCACAGAGTCTCTTATAATCACAAGCAGAACTTTCCAGACCGAAGGAACGAATTGCAAAAGCCCCCTCCCCATTTGTTCCTCTTTTATTTCCTATGGGAGGGACCAATCACCTCCAAGGTGTGGCTTTACTCTTAAGTTGACCCTGCTTTCTTAGTTCTTGTTTTGTGGCAGCTCTGTGCATGCGCACACTGGGAACAGGCTCCAGCTGTTCCTCTGCCTCACTGCTGTCTAGCTCCCTCTCTGCTTCCGACGCAGAGCCCTCGTCTGAGCTTTCCTCAACCCCCAGGACTGGCCCATCTTCCTCCCCAACCTCCTCACTGTCCGACTCTGCTGCCAGCTCTGCTGGCCACCGGTGGGCCTTGTGAGGACCACAGAGAACAAGGTCCCTCAGTGAAATGCAGGCAAACCCAAGCAACAGTGAATGCATCTTCCCCAGATGGGTGATGACCTCAAAACAATAATTCTATTTAATCTATCAAGGCTAACCATGCTCCAAAGTCTTCTCATTGGCAATTATGAGGTTGGACATATTTCCTGTCCTAAGCACTTATCAAAATTATAATCATGATTCCCCCCCCCCAAAACCATATGTAGAGTCAATGTTGGGCCAAGGATGGACTGGCGCAACCCTCTTACCATATCTTGATCTGGGGAATCGTAAGGCGACTCCCATTTAATGATTGCAAATGTTTTCGATAGGTGGACAGCGTGAAGGTGTCGCGGGGGAAGGCGATTGTCAGGAATCATCTTCACAACAATATAATCTGAGGGTGGACCTTGGTACGGAGAAATAACTCGCACCTGGAGGAAGCGAGATATCAGTAGAGCAGGGATCAGCAACCTTAAACATTCAAAGAGCCACATAGGTCCTAACTGGAAGCCTCCTGTTCAATTCTGGAGCTGACTGGAAATCCGGTTTCCCCACCATAGAGTCTCCTCCTAGTGCGGCATCCTTTTTCCTCTACCTGTCTGAAAGCCCTACCAATTGTGGAGCTGACCGGAAAACCCGCCCCTTGCCATAGAGTCTCCTCCTGGCTTCCGCTCCCCACCCCCAACTGGAATCTCCTCTCAAAATTTTGGTGCCGACTGGCGACAGGGAGCCGCAGGGGAGAGATGAAAGAGCCACATGTGGCTCCAGAGCTGCAGGTTGCTGGCCCCTGCAATAGAGCAATTCATTCCTGAAAAGCACAATGTGGATTTTCCAGATCACGAAGCTTAGCCTGAATCTAACCGACATGAACTGGTTTATTTTCTTTGCAAACTCATGGTTTCCATTCTTTCATAACTTGCGTTCCACCAATCACTCAATCAAAGAACTCGAATCCCATCATGATAGGTAGAAAAAAACTCACTCTAAGCTAAGAGAGCATGTTGGACAAATTATGATTAAACTACAGCTTAGCACAGGGTATGACCCCACCCAGACATCTGATTGAAGGATCCTACAGGAACAACTTTCAAATCCCCTCTCTCATCTGTATTTACCATATTTTTCAGCGTATAAGACGCACCTTTTTCCCTCAAAAAAGAGGGTGAAAATCTGGGTGCGTCTTATACATGGAATACAGGATTTTTTTGCCCCTCGAAACTCCACCCCTTTGCAAAAATGGTCGTGCATAGCCTTTAGGAGGCTTCCAGAGTGCTCCTGGGGGCCGGGGAGGGCAAAAATGAGCAAAAAACGGGCATCTTTTTGCTCATTTTTGCCCCCCCCCAACCCCCAGGAGCACTCTGGAAGCCTCTTAAAGGCTATGCATGCCCCTTTTTGACAAAAAATGGGCCCGTTTTCGTGAAAAATGGGCCATTTTGAGGAGGTCCGCGGAGTCGTCGTCCCCCATATTTTTTTTTCAATTTGCTTCTTCAAAAACTTGGTGCGTCTTATACTCCGGTATGTAAAATACGGAGTATAATACGGTAAATTGCAGTAAGTTACGTTTCTGTAGAAATTGCCAAAAGGAATTAATTGAATGTCCATCCTTACCAGGAATAAGTACTGCTCATCCCTGTTAACAATCACGGTCATATTGTGGAGAGCTGTAGTCGCATTGCTAGGATTCCGGTAGAGTTCCAGGAAAGACGTGGCATAAAATATGCCATATATCTGGCCCGGGTAGAGATGAAATAAGGAAGAATTAATAAACATGCTAATTCTGCGGTTCTGGGAATAACGTCCCGGAATCCTTTAGCCCAGTGGTGGGTTCCTACAAGTTCAGACTGGTTCGGCTGAACCGGTAGTGGTAGTGGCAGCCTGGATTGCTGGAACCGGCAGTGACCGAGGCCTGCCATGCCCCGGAACCGGTTCTCTATGGCACCGCCATCTTGTTTTTTGGTTCTGCACATGCACAGAACAATTTAATTTCCACTGCACATGTGTGCATGGTGCACACATGAGCGAACTGGCAGTAATGCCTGCCTGCTTTAGCCCCTGGGTTTTCAAACATTTTCAGTCCATGGGATGAATCAAAGAAATCGCGATTTTTTACCACATTCCTTGGCCCGCTCCAGTTGCATTCGACGGCTGTCTGGTTGACCGCTTTGGCCTTCAAGCTGGGGGGGAACGGCCGCGTGCCACGGGTCACCACGTGCGCAAAAGAGAGTGGGCTGTCCCCCAGTTCCGTCTTCGCCCAGGCGGAAATTTCATATGCCGTCTGAGCAGTCAAATTCCTCACTGGGGAAGAGAGAAGAAATTCCCTGTCAGTGAGAACCATGAATTTGTGGGGAAAAAAATTCCTCCAGAAGTTGCTCCAACACTGGAAGTTGTTAAGACAATTTGGATAACCATTTGTCTGAAATGGTAGATGGTTTTCCACCTGAGCAGGGGGTTGGACTAGAACACCTCCAAGGTCCCTTCCAACTCTGTTAATCTATTCTGTTCTGTTCTTTTCTGTTCTACTCTACTATTATTTTTTCCTTTCCATTCCATTCTATTCCATTATTCTATTCTATTCCATTCCATTCCATATTCTATTCTATTCTATTCCATTCCATTCCATTCCATATTCCCTTCTATTCTATTCCATTCTATTTCATTCCATTATCTATTCTATTCCATTCCATTCTATTTCATTATTCTATTCTATTCTATTCTATTCTATTCTATTCTAAGGTAAAGGTTCCCCTCCCACATATGTGCTAGTTGTTCCCGACTCTAGGGGGCAGTTCTCATCTCCATTTCAAAGCCAAAGAGCCAGGGCTGTCCGAAGACGTCTTCGTGGTCATGTGGCCGGAATGACTAAACGCCAAAAGCGCACAGAACACTATTCTATTCTATTCTCTTCTATTCTCTTCTATTCTATTCTATTCCATTATCTATTCCATTCCATTCCACTCCATATTCTATTCTATTCTATTTTATTCCATTCCATTCAATATTTCATATTCCATTCTATTCTATTCCATTCCATTATCTATTCTATTCTATTCCATTCCATATTCTATTCTATTCCATTCACTTTTCAGCACAATAAAAGGATTTGATTCGATTCAAGAGTCCCTGGTTAAGGGTCTCTTGGGGACTGGATCTCCCTGTTCCCTGGTAGTTTTGCTCAGATCATCTTACCTGTTTGAGCGGACTTCCCTCCATCTACAAAGAACGATCTTTTTTCTTGTCGGTGGGTGTCAAAAGTCCAGAAGATTTTCACCACGTAGCCGTTCACCTGTCAACCAGCAGCACGAAATGTGCAAGACGGGCAGATAAAATAGCTGATAAATTTTTTTTTGGGGGGGGGGTGTTGTTTTATGTGAGTGAACAAAAAGAACCCCATCACCAAACGGCCATTTGAGAAGGCAGAAACAAAGGCAAAAGAGGTTTGACTTCTTCTATTTGCTCAAGGAATGGGCCTGGCCCTTGACATACAGTATATCTGAGAAAAATTAATACAGGCAAAAGAGAAAGGATTATTGTGAACAGAAGTGAAAAGTGGGTGAAATCAAGGAAGGAAACCTATTTTGGCTCTTTAAATTCTGGCCAATATTCAATAATGTATTTATGTAGAACTAGCTGATAACCTGACTGTCAGGCCTGCAATTATATTCCTTTTAGGATATTTGGCCTGCCACACTTTCTCTCGTTTCATTATGCTGTTTCATTAGTATAGTTGATGGGAGGGGGGAATAGACAGGAGTGAGATTGTATTGTTTTCATTCTTTACTAGAAGCCAAGGTCATCTTTGGTCTCCGCACTTTTACACCTGACCTGAAGCAGCTGGGTGGAGATGACAGCGTGGAAGAAGAAGATTGGACCATGTGATGGATTTGTGGGCTTGGGGACAAGTTCATGAACTTTCATCTGGGTGGGAATCTGATGTAACATCCAGAATTGGGATTACACAAATGTGCTAAGATGTCTGCTTTATTAAATTGGAACTTTAAGGATCGTTTTGCCTTGGACTCTGATTTAATTCTACATGATACTTGGAACGCTGACACTGACGTTGCCCAAGTATTTATTTATAGGGGGAACATGTCCAGACCAAAAGTAATTTCTAATTTTGGATTTCCCCCCTTACCAGAGGGAGCCCCCTTGTGGAGTACTCTGAAGCTAATACCATGGCAACTCCACTGCGCTGTACAGTAGAAGCCATTTTACAGCAGTACAGTAGAAGCCATTTTAAGGCACAACAGGCTGTATCTTAACATAACATACACCTCAAGGGGTGTTAGGGGTGTCTTACCCCCATAGTATTTGTTTCCAGGGCATATGTCATCTGTGTACCAAGTTTGGTTGAAATTGCTCGAGGCGTTCTAGAGTTATACTGGAACACACACACACACACACACACACAGCCATTTTTATATGTATAGGTTGGTATAATTAAACAATCTCCTGCTCAGGAGTTGTAAACTGGTACTATAAACACCAAACTGCACCCACACACATAAACACACACTAGATAATTTCTCCCCTTCCTTTCCCAAAATTCTGTTTTATTTTTTATTTTCGATTGCTCCCACTTAAGGAAAGCTGTTCAGGGTGCAACTTTTTTTGGGGGGGGGAATCAACCTTACAGATAGTTAAAAGTGCAGCAGTTAGAAAGAAAGACTATGCCTCACCTGAATGTTGGCATCTAATCTGAGGGTAAAGCTTATGGAGTTTTCATCGTAATTATCAATATGGATCGTAGGAGGTGGAATAACTGAATGGGATCAAAAGAGAGAGAGAAAGAGGCATGAGATTTAACACTGATAGCATTTCTAGTACCTAGGAAGGTAGTTTTACCCTCATTGTTCTCATCTTCCCTATTGCCTATCTCCTTATCTTCTATGGATATATAAATATACATATACAAGAGAGTGATTGGCACAAGAAACCATTGGTTGCCCTCCAACACTACTGGATGACATCGCCAGGCCTTGCTGCTTTAGCAGAATAAAGAAGATACTCAGAGACCATTCACACCCTGGTCAGTGTCTCTTCGCACTTCTACCATTGGGCAGAAGACATCGAAGGATAGCCAGCCAAAGAAATAGGTTTAAAAACAGTTTCTATCCTTGGGCTGTCAAACTCATAAACACAACCACAATCACTCCATGCGCACACAGAAACGTATGACTAGTTTCTCTTTTTTCTTTTCTTTTCCCCTAATTACTTGCATTGGGATTATTCATTATACTATTTGTGTTGTTTGTATTTCTTGTCATGGATTGCACCAGTGAGGCTAAAACCAATTTTGCTGTATTTCTTTTGTACAATGACAATAAAGGCTATATATACTATATATACAAATATGTGTGTGTGTGTATGTATACAGTGTGTGTGTGTGTGTGTGTGTGTGTGTGTAAGCTATTTAACTCTCGTCTGCTAGCCATACCCTTGCTGGGATTCGAATTTAGGCTGTCTTTACATATTAGGCAGTTATATTAACCTCTAAGCCACAAGCTCTCCTCCCTTATCAGCTGAGCCAGGGGAATGATTGTTTTGTCAAAGCACTTTATATACATACACCTTCCCATTATACACACACAAATACACATGCATACGCATACATATATGCATATACATACACATATGTATCAGCGGTGGGTTCCTACCGGTTCAGACTAATTCAGCCGAACCGGTAGTGGTTTGCCGGCCTGGGTCACCGGAACTGGCAGCAACCCAGACATGCCACGCTTCCAAACAGGTTCCCCGGTCAGCGCAGCATGGTTTTTTCCCATTTTTTAATGTTCTGTGCATGCACAGACCTATTTATGGGCAACTGCACATGTGTGCAAAATTGCCCGTGCACCAAACCAGCAGTAATGCCGGTAGCAACCTACCCCTGATATGTATGTATATGTATACAGTATGCATATATATTTAGGTTGGCAGCAAACTTTCCCACCCTAGGGCAGTGATATCCTGCAATGAAGTAAAGCATTCCTTAAGTTTCAGCTCAGAGATTTATAATTTCATGCACGTGACGGGCTTTGGGGCAACAACCTGGAAGTGCTTCCTACTACAAGGAGCTCCTTCTCCTCTGTCAGAGTCCTGGGATCTCTCTCCTCCAAGTCAAAGGAGGGCAGGCGGATCTCCTGAACTTTTTGAGATCAGGAGAGGGTGGAATAGCTGGTGCCATCTACCTGTCTTTACCAACTTCCATGCCTCGCGAGAAAAGAACTCAAGAATTTAACCCCTAAAAGTTTTTACCTTTGCCTTTGACTGTTCGTATGGATTTGGAGTCGCTCCAGTTCCCCACTCCACGGCTTGTTACTGCGGCAACCTTTTCAGAACAGAAAATAGGCTTGTTGAAATAGGCCAGGGGTTGGCAAACTCAAACACGCAAAGAGCCATTTGGACCCGTTTTCCACAGAAAAGAAAAGACCACAAAGGTCCTAACCGGAAGCCCCCTGTTCAATTCTGGAGCTGACCGGAAGTTCAGTTCCCCCACCATAGAGTCTCCTCCTAGCGCGGCGTGGTCAATAGGGCCCAGCAGAGATGATATTGCCTGAGACTTCTCAGGAAACAACAACTGAATGGAAAACTGCTGGTGACCTTCTACCGCTGCACCACAGAGGGTATTTCAACTTAATGCACCTGTGTCTGGTTTGCCAATTGCCCAGTGGCAGATAGGGCAGCGCTTCAGAGGGTCAACATCATTGCCCAGAGGATGATTGGTTGCCCTCTCCCCTCTTTGGAAGAGCTTTATAGCTCCTGCTGCTTTAAGAAAGTTCAAAACATTCTCAAAGATCCATCCTTTTTTTTTTTAACTATTACCATCTGGCAGACGGTACAGGACAATAAAAAGGACAAATAGGCTGAAAAACAGCTTCTATCCCAGAGCTCTCCGTCTCTTCCCCACCAGTGGCACTTCCCTCCAGCGTTCGCCCAAAGCCCTGCACCAGGAATCCGAAGGAGACCCCAAGTTGGAATTTCTTCCCCCTGACTCCCCACAAAAAGACCCCAAAGGGGGAGACTCTCTGCAGCAACACAAGCGTTCATTGCACGTATCTGGCCCAGGGGCCATAGTTTGAGGACCCCTGATTTAGTGAAATATAAAAAAAATGCAAATAGTTTTTCTACGGACCACCAAAATTTCCTCACGAACCACCAGGGGTCCAGAGACCACCAGTTGATGACCGCTGCTTTAAACGTCTACTCTTTTTGGGACAACATAAAAATAGAAATCTCCTACTTCTACGGGCCAAGAACAGCCGATGCTCGTAGATAATAACAGAAGACATCTACTCACTCTGAAAACATATAAGGCGTTGACCTGCAACATCTCCACTTCCGAGTAGTTAGTGGGCGCCCTCACAGAAGACCATTCCTTTGAACCGGATCTGCTGTATTCCACCTACCAGGACAGAAAAATAGGGACAACCATCTCCTTGCTAAAGTCACCTTTCAGCAGCCTACATCTTTTAAGATCCTGCCGTAGCCTCCAGGCAAAGATTTGAATCTGCCAGTTGGACCTCAGATATTTGTGGAGCGAAACCAACATTGAATAAGATCACCGGAGGGAAAATGGCAGTCCAATGCCTGCCTAAAATCAATTCTCCATCATTGGATTCAGTGTCCTGTCATCAACCAGCGGAGCTGGCAGCAGATTCGGACAATGAGGAGGTTGGGGAGGAACATGGGCCAGTCCTGAATCTGGGGGAGGCTCTGATGAGGGCTCTGTGTCAGAGGCAGAGAGGGGGCCAGGGCCTTCTGACAGTTATCAGCTGCCTTTGGAGTCGGACATCAGTGAGGCAGAAGAACAGCTGGAGCCTGTTCCCAGCGCAGAATTGCCAGACGCAGGGAAGAGCTAAAGAACAAGGGTTGACTTGGGAGTAAGGCCACAGGTGGACGATGAATGGCCCCACCCAGAGGAAATAAAAGAGGAGCGAAAGGGGAGTGGGGAGTTTGCAGGAGACAATGAGTTCGCTTAATTTGTTCGTGACTCTCCAAGACTCCTTGCCAGGTTCTGCAGATATCGGCCTGGCAGCTCTCCAAGCCAGAGAAGGTCTGTGACTGTCAATCCTAAGACTTTACTGGCTGTGAATGAGCAGAATTCACAGTAAATTAATAAAAGGGGTTTTTTTGTCAAGAGTCTGCTTCATGCTCTCGGGAAGAACACTCTGCTTATCTCCATGTACACTGAGATACTTACAACGTATTCTCTGATTAGACCGTGGGCGTTGGCTGGAGGAGCCCACTGGCAAACCACGATGCCTTCAGCTTCTTTCTTCAGGTGCAGTTGAAGATGGCGGGGGGGATCTGGGACTGGAGTGTGAAAGAAAGAGAAGGATTGTCTGAAGTGGTAGAGGGTCTCCTGCTTGAGCAGGGGGGGGGGCTGGATTGGAATACCCCCAAGGTCCCTTCCAGCTCCATTCTGATTCATTTAGAGGTCATCTAAAGGTGCAAGAGACCTTCTCCTCTGCAACCAAATACTCTGGGCCCAAGCAATATGAGATTTTCATACTACCATTACCCCATGCAGAAATAAGAGCAGCTTACGTCCTTCCGGAGTCCTTAAGACTATGAAATCGTTGGTGTTATACACTTTGCTCAGGCACTGGACTTGGACCTTAACTTGGTACGTGCAATCTGGCTTCAGTACTTTCAAGATGCTGTTGGTTTTGCTACTGTGCGTCTCCACGGATTTCCACATGCTTTCTCCCACCATCCTAGATTCAGGAGTGGACATTAAAAAAAACCGCAACGTTACAGGGTGAAGTGACGGACAGGCGGCGTTGAAGCTGTTGCATGCACGCATTGATCGTTGGCCTTGATGCTGCTAGAAATGCACTTAATTCCATCCACGCCTGGGTTCGGGCACGCTAAGCATTATTTATTTATTTATTTATTTGACTTATATACCGCTTCATAGGGCTTTCAGCCCTCTCTAAGCGGTTTACAAATTTTTTTAAGCAAATTGAGTCAGCAACTTGCCCCCACAGTCCGGGTCCTCATTTCACCCACCTCGGAAGGATGGAAGGCTGAGTCGACCTTGAGCCTGGTGAGATTTGAACCGCTGAGCTGCAGATCACAGTCAGCTAAAGTGGCCTGCAGTACTGCACCCTAACCACTGCGCCACCTCGGCTCTTAATAGGTTTAGGGTTAATTAATAGGGTTAGACTGTGCCTGAGCATGTTGCATGGGACCAGTTGCTTGTAGGTTCCTTAGGAAAACACAACTAAGTATGAGCACATTGTAATGAGCAAATCAGGTCAGGGACACCATCAATATTAGAATAGGGCGTGTTGGCTTCTCCACCCTTGAATCTCCCGCAAGGAAAGCTCATTTAAGAGCTGCACATAAATTGTTCAACTTCTACCCTCAAAACGACACTGTAGGGCTGTGATGGCGAACCAGGCGTGCCCAAAGTGGCACGCCAAGCCATGTCACCTGGCACGTGCAACCTTGCCTGCTTGTCTTCTCGGTTTCTGGTACGCATGTGATGATCAGCTGTCCGTCATGCACGGCAGTGTCAAAAAATGGTGTGTGCATGGGCGCCGGCCAGCTGATTTGTCAGGTGCGTATGCGTGCCAGAACCTGGACATTCGACTTTTCCAAAGTGCATTGCCTTCGTGCGCGTGGCATTGCCGAAAACCAGGGTTTGCATGTGCACCAGCCGGACTGATTGTTGGGCCCACTTGTGTGCTAGGACACAGAGGTTCAGCTTTTCCACAGCACGGCCCCCACAATTACACGCATGCATGCACGATGTTTCCACCCAAACTGTTTGTTTGATGTTTGATGTTTATTGGTCTTGTATGCCGCCCACTCCCGAAGGACTCCGGGCGGCTTACAATAAACAAGGGAAGGAGATAAATAAACAAAACAACACTTTAAAATACACAACAGTCACAGTTTCCGTGGGGCTGGATATTTTGAAAGCCCCCCAGCCTGCTGGAGCAGCCAGGACTTAACGGCTTTGCGGAAGACTGGGAGGGTAGTAAGGGTCCGGATCTCCACAGGGAGGTCATTCCAGAGGGCTGGAGCTGCAACAGAGAAGGCTCTGCCCCGGGGAGTCGCCAGCCGACATTGGCTGGCAGATGGGATCCGGAGAAGACCTAACCTGTGAGATCTAATCGGTCTATGGGAGGTAATCGGCAGGAGGTGGTCTCTCAGGTACCCAGGTCCGATGCCATGTAGGGCTTTATAGGTGACGACCAGCACCTTGAAGCGGGTCCGGAGACTAATGGGTAGCCAGTGCAGCTCGCGGAGGATAGGTGTGACGTGGGTGTACCTGGGTGCACCCACAATCGCTCGCGCGGCTCCGTTCTGGACCAGCTGAAGTCTTCGAACACTCTTCAAGGGCAGCCCCATGTAGAGCGCGTTACAGTAACACTTAGTGCCAAAAAGATTCCCCATCACTGCTATAGGGCACTGCGCACCAGGACAACTAGACACAAGGACAGCTTTTCCCCGAAAGCCATCACTCTGCTAAACAACTAATCCCCATAACAGTGTCAAACTATTTACTAAGACTGTAATAATATTCTTCTTCTCATCCTTCCTAGTACCTATCTCTTCCCACTTATGACTATAACCATGTTGCTTGTGTCTTTAAAATTTATATTGTTTTATTTGCTTCCTAGTATAATCTGATTGCTTACTAGTAACCTATGAATATCACTAAGTGTTGTACCTTATGACGCTTGATGAATGCATTCTATTTTATTTTTCTTTATGTATAGTGAGAGCATCTGCACCAAAGACAAATTCCTTGTGTGTCCAATCACACTTGGCCAATAAAGAATTCTATTCTAAGCATTAATGGGGTTAGACTGTGACTTAACATGTTGTATGGAACTAGCCACTTGTAGGTATCTCGGGAAAACACAGTTAAGTATGAGCAAATTGAAATGAGCAAATCAGGTCAGTGACACCATCCACATTAGAAAAGGACACGTTGCCTTCTCCACCCTTGGAGCTCCACCAAAAAAAGCTCCTTTAGGAGCTGCACACAGTACCATATAATTTACTACATATGCCGTGAATGGAATAGCAGTCGTACTAATAAGAGGTTCTATGTTAGCACACGGGGCCTAATTTTAAGCCTGCAGCCAAGCTCCCTGATGTCAGGAGTTACCAAGAACGCTAAAATCAGACTGTCTACCTGTAGTAGATGTTGTAGACACAGGAAGTGAGAGGCATCTTCTTCGGCTGAGCCCAGGATAAAGTGATGTTGCCCAAAAAGTCAGCTGTCCACTGGAGATTCTGAACCTTATAGACGAGGGTATCATCTATGTAAAAAAAGAAAGAAAGTAAGATTTCCTGAGTTTTAAAAGAACTGGAAAGGAGGAATTGAGTTTAAAGAGCCATGATGGTGCAGCGGTTAGAATGCAGTACTGCAGGGCTAACCCACTGCTCACTGTCGGCAGTTCGATTCTGACTGGCTCAAGGTTGACTCAGCCTTCCATCCTTCCGAGGTTTGGTTAAATTGAGGACCCAGATTGTTGGGGGACAATAGGCTGACTCTGTAAACCGCTTAGAGAGGGCTGTAGAGCATTGGGAAGAGGTATATAAGTCTACGTGCTATTGCTAACTCTGCCCACTGCCAGCAATTCAATTCTGACTGGCTTGAGGTTGACTCAGCCTTCCATCCTTCCGAGGTTTGGTTAAATTGAGGACCCAGATTGTTGGGGGACAATAGGCTGACTCTGTAAACCGCTTAGAGAGGGCTGTAGAGCATTGGGAAGAGGTATATAAGTCTACGTGCTATTGCTAACTCTGCCCATTGCCAGCAATTCGATCCTGACTGGCTCAAGTTTGACTCAGCCTTCCATCCTTCCGAGGTCCAGTAAAATGAGGAGCCAGATTGCTGGGGGCAATATGCTGATTCTGTAAATGACTTAGAGAGGGCTGTAAAGCACTGTGAAGTAGTCCTCAGTGAGGTGCTTCCGCTGAGCCTCCTTCTCGGTCAGATCCAATTTGAACTGAGCTGTTTTTGCCAATTCTTTCTCATGGCGGCTGCTTAGCTCCAGCAACTGCTTCCTGTTGGGGCCCTAAGGAGCCCGGGCGGGCAGGCGAGGAATGGCTGGGAGGGGAGGAGCGAGTCGAGGCTGGCAAAGCACCCCTCGACATGAGTGACTTTTGAGTTGCCCACACCCACCCAGTCACATGACCACCTAGACACGCCCACCCAGCCAGTCATTGGGCAGATCATATTAGTCTGCGGGACTTAAAATTATGAATTTAGTGGTCCCTGAGCTCCGAAAGGTTGGTGACCCTTGCTCCGCCCCACCAGCCTCATTGGATGGAATACAGGCGGTCCATAATTGGGGCTGGAATTCCAGTCACAGATCATCGGAAAGGCTGGCCAGAGACCATAATAAAGATATTTTGATTTGATTTGATTCCAGTCGGCTTAATTCTTTTTTTGGATTTCTATTTAAAAGCCATGACTTACCGGTACAATTCTTTTCGTCACTGCTATCTGGGCAATCCAGAAAACCGTCACATCGTTCCGTCTTCATGATGCAGGCCTCCCTATCTTCACATCTGAATCCACTAGGGCATAACAAGGTGCTGTGAGTGGCTGGAAGACAGAAGAACATACAACATCTTGCAACAAGTAGACGGGGCGGATTCACTTAGTTGCCTTGCATTAAGTAATCGGTTGCCCTACTTTAAATAGTAGAAGCTTTCCTGGATTTTGGTGCTGTTTCTTTTCCTAAAAGCCTAGTCGAGCTTTATAGCCATCACGATTGTTGGGCTTGTGCAGTCATGATCAACCAACACGATGGTTTTGTATGAGCTACTTGAATCAAATGAATGGAAAAGTGAGATACCGTGGTTTACTCATCACAACTGGGTCTGTCCATTCATGACCAACCAACGTTTTGTACCATCCAATTAAGGGGCGGGGAACTTATGGACTTCAACTCCCAGAATTCCTAAACCAGTCATGTTGGATCAGGAACTCTGGGACTTGAAGTCCACAAGTCATAAAAGGGCCATCGTTCCCCACCTTCTAATCTACCATATTTGTCGGACTATAAGACGCACCGGTGTATAAGACGCACCAAGATTTCGAAGAGGTAAGTAAGAAAAATTGAGCATGTGCGCGCGGGGTGACCTCGGCGGTAGACCCCGTTGAAACCCATCTCTGGTTCCCAGCATTGTCCGGTAAGAGAGAAGGCAAGGGGATCTCCTGGGACAGCAGGGCTCCTTCGGGAGTTCCCCGTAAAGCCAACGAAAACTTACGGCAGTTCAGTTCATCCGTGCCGTCCTGGCAATCTTTCAAGCCGTCGCAGCGTTTCCAGTTCGGGACGCACTTCTTGGTCTTCTGGCACTCAAATTCAAAGCGGCTGCACCGTCCATGAACACTGGCTGATGTGGAACTGGCACCAACAGCTGGGTGGGCAGAGGGTGTGGGGAGGAAAAACATGCATTATCGGAAGCCATAGAGATGCTATTACCCTGTTTCATTAGTGTTCCTGAACCTGGGTTGTTTTAAGATGTGTGGACTTCAACTCCCAGAATTCTCCAGCCACCCGGCTAGAGAATTCTGGGAGTTGAAGTCCACACATCTTTAAACAACCCAGGTTCAGGAAGACTGCATTGGTTGGGCTACCATGTATATTCATAGGGAAGGCCGGTTTCTTTGTCTCCCGTACCACCAGATGGCAGCCTGAAGCTGTTGAGACTGGATGACATGGCTGCCACTTCCAAACCAGGAGCTGATCCAGGGGTCGGCAACCTTAAACACTCCAAGAGCCATACAGGTCCTAACCGGAAGCCCCCCGGGTTCAATTCTGGAGCTGACTGGAAGTCCGGTTCCCCCCTCCATAGAGTCTCTTCCTAGCACGGCATCCTTTTTCCTCTACCTTTCCTAACTGAAAACCTATCCTATTGTGGAGCCGACCAGCGACAGGGAACCGCAGCAGAGGGATGAAAGAGCCACATGCGGCTCCAGAGCCGTGGGTTTCTGATCCTTCCTAGTCCTAAACCTGAGCCATCAGAAGCTGGTGCACTCAGTCACATCTGGGCTGGCTACTTGGGCAGAAACGACGGCTTCCCCATCTAACCAAAGCAGAGATGTTCACGTATCATTCCTTTATGGAATTAGTCCTGCATAAGAACCTTGGCGTGTCTGAAGAAGTTCAACCACTTTACGTGGGACTTTAGTCAGGATTGTCCTCTATGAGTTAGCAGTGGCTCCTAACAATTTTTCAAAACTTGGTGCCCCTGAGATATACTGAACCTGGTCTCCTCTTTCTCCCCCCCCTCCCCACAAAAAAATATTCACCCTCTTCTAGCACTGAAGATGTTCCCTAGGTGGGTAATGGAAATTCTGCAAGAAAAACACCAAGCTCAGAGACTAAAAAAGACCCCCACAGTTCTACTCTTCCTCCTTCTCCTTCCTCCTACTTGTCCTCCTCCCAGTATAATATGCAAATGGATCCATATGGACTTAATGCACAACCAGGCCATTAATGTTTGCTCTTCAACCCCCTTGCTAAAAAAACAACAACATCCTGCCTTATTATTATGAGTGAATGTAGCATACCTCCAGTGGCTGCAGGTGGTTAACTGATAGCACTGGAAAGCAACTTAATTAATTAATTAATTAATTAATTAATTAATTACATGCCTTACATGATTGAGATTGGTACCAGAAGTGCATATTGAGATATTGAATAATGGAAGAAAGAAAGGATGGAACTTTAATATAAACAGATGCGAAGAGCTGAATAATAAGATAAAGGTTCCCCCTCGCACATATGTGCTAGTCGTTCCTGACTCTAGGGGAGGCGGTGCTCATCTCCGTTTTAAAGCCGAAGAGCCAGCACTGTCCGAAGACGTCTCCGTGGTCATGTGGCTGGCATGACTCAACTCCCGAAGGCGCACGGGACGCTGTTACCTTCCCACCAAAGGTGGTCCCTATTTTTCTACTTGCATTTTTTTCCTGCTTTCGAACTGCTAGGTTGGCAGAAGCTGGGACAAGTAACGGGAGCTCACTCCGTTACGCGGCGCTAGGGATTTGAACCGCCGAACTGCCGACCTTTCTGATCGACAAGTTCAGCGTCTTAGCCACTGAGCTGCCACATCCCTATATTGATATGTATAAACAATATAAAATAAAAAACTTGATTTATAAGCCGAGCCATTAACGCTTGTTCCTCAACTCCCTTCCTAAGAAAACCTGTCTTATTATTATGAGTGAATGTAGCATATCTCCAGTGGCTTCAGGTTGCTAAGGGATGGCACTAGGAAGCAAATTAATTATCTCCTGGGAGTTTGGCTTTGCTGTGATTCCTTCCTGAACATCTGGCAGCTCTTAGGTCTTCTCCATCTGGCTTCCACATAACGTGTCGTGTTGTGTAACACAAGGCCCACGAATGACACGACTTGTGTCGTTTGCACAGCGGTGTGAGGTCCTTTTCTCCCCTTCTTGCCCAACCCACCAAAATGTCTAGAAATCAGTGAAAGGGGCAAGAGGAGGGCGCCTTACGTGCGGTGGGGCAGGCCTCCTCGTCGGATCCGTCGGCACAGTCTCGGTATCCATCGCAAACCCAGCTGTTCATGATGCACGTCCCACTGTTACACCGGAAGTGATTTGAGCCACACGTGGCAGGAACCGTCGTGGTGCTGGGGATGACTGGAGCGCCTAGATTCCAACCAGAAGAACTTCAGAGTAGAACCTCAAGGTGGGCCCGTCAAGGAAGAGAGACCACGTGGATGCCAAGAATGCTACTTTATTTACACTAGCCCAAAATTTGAGAGAAAACTTTTATAAGATGTTTTATAAAATGGCACTTAGATCCTAAAAAACTGGCCTCTATGTAGCCGAATTTACAACCTTGCTTCTAGTAAGGTCTTTGCATAGACCGCATGTTCTCAAAAGATAAGGCTATAACCAATCAGTAGGCAGGTACTTCACCTGCCCGGGAAAGGTAGCAAATAGATTCAATCCTGATCCCGTCTGCTTCCGAAAATTTATTCACGACTTAGGTCAGGGGTCTCCAAACTTGGCAGCTTGTGGATTTCATCTCCCAGAATTCCTCATGCTGGTGGACAAGTTTGAAGACCTCTGACTTAGAAGGTGAGATGGAGGGGATTTCTTTTTTTATCAAACTTGCAATGAAACAAAGCCAAATACTGCAAAGGAGAGAAGTGAAATCGGAAAGGATCCCGACAGATTTCACCGGTGGAATGGAACCGTTGTTTACGGTTTTGCAACCGTTGTCTACCTGAGAGACCGCCTCCTGCCATTTACCTCCCAAAGACCGATAAGATCACACAGATTGGGCCTCCTCCGGGTACCATCGGCCGGTCAATGTCGGCTGGCGACCCCCCAGGGGAGGGCCTTCTCTGTTGCTGCCCCGGCCCTATGGAATGATCTCCCCGTTGAGATCCGGACCCTCACTACTCTTCCGGCCTTCCGTAAGGCCACTAAGACCTGGCTGTTCCGGCAGGGCTGGGGCTGTTGATTAGCATCCAGCCCCACTTTAAGTAGTATGTATGCTGTGGAATTTTAAATAATTGTATTTCTATTTTAATTTTTATATATTCCCTTGTTGTCTGTAATCCGCCCAGAGTCCCTAGGGAGTGGGCGGCATACAAATGCCAAATGCCAATAAAAACACAAAGCAAAATATAAGTCACTCGCGTGACGCGGCGGCCAAAAGACAAATGTGATTTTAGTCTGCATCTACAAAACATAGTTCCCGATTCCAGGACCTCAGAGGACCAACTTTGAGCAACTGGAAAAAAGGACGTGCTCTTACCACCGCACGACTTCTCATCCGACCAATCTCCGCAGTCATTTTCTTGATCGCACTTCCATCGGTTCGGGATGCAGTGCCCGTTGTCACACTGGAACTGGTAATACCGAGAACAGCTGGGGGCTTCGGTTGGGTTTTCTAGCCAGGATGAAATATGCCCGTCAGTTTTCACTACCTTATGTTGTGGCCTGTTGGCCGCCGGACCTTCTAGCAGCCAAATCAGATGTGGAGGAGGAGGAGGCATGGGAGTCAGTCAGCATCACAAAATGAATTGTTATAAGTCAAGGACTACCAGTATATAGATTAGGTCACTTGGACAATCATCATTATCTTCTTTTAATGACCCCATAATCCCTTGTGAGGTGGAGTCTAGGCAACTGAATGGAACTGAGTATTTAGTGGCCAGATGCCTCTCCTGTTGCCAATGAGGAGTTTTTTTTTCAGCAGTTATATTATCATTGAGAATATATCTGCTTCTACCTAGGATCGAACTCACGGCCTCCTGACTGTGAGGTGAGAGCGCAACCTTTAGGCCACCACACCACTTTTGCTTGGACAATGAGGTCAGGATATTTGACATCACCCGTTCCCCTCTCCTACCGTGTCTTCCTTTCCTTCCAGCGGCACATTCTCCACTCACCACAGTTGGCCTCGTCCGAGTAGTCTCCGCAATCATCGGTGCCGTCACATTTCCACACCAAGCTGACACACACACCGTTCTGACACTGGAAGCTGAACTGGTCACAAGTGCGATGGAATTCTGGATCCTGGGCTGCAAGGAAGCCAGCTCTTGTTAGGGGAGGGAAATGCCCGGATTCCGGAAATCCAATTTTCCTAGCCCGCTTTGACTTACAACACCCGGCGTAGGCGGGATCTTCGTCCGAGCCGTCGCGACAGTGCAAGGTGCCGTCGCACACCATGGAGCGCAGCAGGCACTGTTGCCGGTTCTTGCACATGAAATCCATGTAGTGTGTGCAGAGGGATTCTCCAGAGTGGCAAATCAGAGCAAGGTTGGGAGGTTGGAGGGAAGGAAAGAAAGAAGGATAAGCGTTGGGAAAGAAAGTTTTGAGGTGTTTTTTTTAATTTTTTATTTATTTTGGTTACATAATAAAACTTCTTTTGTGAACAGTGCTGTCTGAATTCCCCCTTCAACATTCCCACCAAGAAACATAATTCATTTTACATTATATTTCCATTGTTTCCAATTTTAGCCGTATTACTTTTCTTCTCATATTTTCCAATTTCTAGCTTTTTTAACATGTACAAACAGTATATATTTTTCTTTCTCTTTACAAATAAACAATTGATCATTCCTCTTCTATCTATTTCCCTTTAACCATATGAATCTTCAAATTTCAGATTTCAAGTTTTGTATAATGAACATAACATAATTATCTAACAGCTTTAGGTTTCCTAATATAATTCTCACACATTCTAATTTAAAACATATTTTTACCTTGTTTACAATACTTCTTTCTGTTGAGTCGTATCATTCTACTTATTCTCCTATTTCTAAATTTTCTTTTCCCTTTTTCTCCTTCTTATGTGTCTTATATCTTTTCTTCTGTATTTCCCATCTCGCTTTTCGATAGATAGATTCGATAGATTTTTTGAGTATCTTTCCCCCAAATTTCTCTTTCCCATCTCTCTTTATTTCTCTCCTTATTTTTGGCTAGTTTCTTTTTCAGATACCATTTTGGGAAAAGAAAGTTTTACAGTTAGCCCTCGACTCACAATCACAGGTAAAGGTTCCCTTCACACAAACGTGCTAGTCATTCCCGACTCTAGGGGGCGGTGCTCATCTCCGTTTCAAAGCTGAAGAGCCAGCGCTGTCGAAAGACGTCTCTGTGGTCCTGTGGCCGGCATGACTCAACGCTGAAGGCGCACAGAACGCTGTTACCTTCCCACCAAAGATTGTCCCTATTTTTCTACTTGCATTTTTACATGCTTTCTAATTTAGGTTGGCAGAAGCTGAGACAAGTAACCGGAGCTCACTCCATTACGCTAGGGGTTCGAACTGCCAAACCGCCAACCTTTCTGATCAACAAGCTCAGCGTCTTCGCCACTGAGCTACCACTTCCCACCCACAATCACAAGTGAGACCCACATTTCTGTTGCCCAATTTGCTAAGTGTCCACCCTGAAGCCATTTTGGAGCATCTCCAGGGCTGCCCTAGTAGGGCTGGCTAGAGCTGTGGGCACGGGAGGAGGGAGACAGAGATAGCTGGGGATGTGTAGCCAAAACAAAATTCTTTCCCCTGGGATGCAAGGACGTTCTCACCAGGAGTTGGGGAGGTGTGGACTAAAACCAACTGGAGTTTGGATGGTGACTGGATTAGACTATGTGATGGATATGTGAACTAGGGGAAAGAACCAGATATGCCAATATGACAAGTCTAATAAATTTGGGGCGCAGTGGCTCAGTGGCTAAGAGACTGAGCTTGTCAATCAGAAACGTCGGCAGTTTGGCGGTTCGAATCCCTAGTGCTGCCTAACTGAGCGAGCTCCCGTTATTTGTCCCAGCTTCTGCCAACCTAGCAGTTAGAAAGCATGTAAAAATGCAAGTAGAAAAATAGGAACCACCTTTGGTGGGAAGATAACAGCATTCCGTGTGCCTTCAGTGTTAGTCATGCCGCCCACATGACCACGGAGACGTCTTTGGACAGCACTGGCTCTTCGGCTTTGAAACGGAGATGAGCACCGCCCCCTAGAGTCAGGAACGACTAGCACATATGTGTGAGGGGAACCTTTACTTTTACCTATTATTGGACTTTGAGAAGCCCCTTGGCTTTAGAGTTTTGATTGCGTTGGGTCTGTTACTTGGAACCCTGACACGAAATGCCGGGATTTTGATCATGTGACCACGGGAATGGTACATCCGTCGTCAATGCAATACGAGTTATTTTTTTTCAGTGCTATAGTAATTTCAAAACGGTCCCTAAATTAATGGGTTGTAAGTTGAAGGAGGACCTGTACATGCAGAGCAAAGTAACCAATTGCAAATGTTAATTAAAAATTGTTCTCCAGTTCCGGGGCAGTTCTGTGACTTTCTTTCCTTTTGGGTGTCCCAGCAACCCCACCGTCACACTGGCTATAATTTTTACACTCCAGTTACACTCACCACAGTGTTGTTCATCCGAGCCATCGGAGCAGTCCTGCACCCCGTTGCATCGCTTGCTAGAAGGGATACACGTCCCCGTGGAGCACTGGAAACCATTGCATTTCTTCTCTGCCAAACCATCCCACAAGGAAACAAAGAAAGCAAACTTCAGTTTTAAATACATGAGAATTCCTTCCTTCCTTCCTTCCTTCCTTCCCTCCCTCCCTCCCTCCCTGTGGTTAGAATGCAGTATTGCAGGCTAATTCTGCCAATTGCCAGGAGTTTGATTCTGATTGGCTCAAGGTTGACTCAGCCTTCCGTCCTTCCGAGGTGGGTAAAAGGAGGACCCAAATTGTGGGGGGCAAATATGCTGACTCTGTAAACCGCTTAGAGAGGGCTGTAAAGCGGTATATAAGTCTAAGTGCTATTGCTATTTCCTTCCTTCCTTTCTTCTTTCCTCCCTCCATCCCTCCCTCCCTCCCTCCTGTGATTAGAATGCAGTATTGCAGGCTAATTCTGCCAATTTCTAGGAGTTCAATCCTGACCGGCTCAAGGTTGACTCATCCTTTCATCCTTCCAAGGTGGGTAAAATGGGGACCCAGACTGTTGGGGGCAAATATGCTGACTCTGTAAACCGCTTAGAGAGGGCTATAAAAGCATTGTGAAGCGGTATATAAATCTAAGTGCTATTGCTACGATGACACTGATAAAGGTGTATCTGACCGTTCCTTGCTCTTATAACAGCTGTGATGGCACAGTGGTTAGAATGCAGTATTGCAGGCTAATTCTGCCAACTGCCAGCAGTTCAATTCTCAGCAGCTCAAGGTGGACTCAGCCTTCCATCCTTCCGCGGTGGGTAAAATGGGGACCCAGATTGTTGGGCGAAAATATGCTGACTCTATAAACCCCTTAGAGAGGGCTGTAAAGCACTATGAAGCAGTATATAAGTGCTAAGTACTATTGCTATTACTAAAGAGTGAAGAACTGGGTAGAGGGTGATGAGTGGGCTGTGAAAATGAGTTCTGACGTGATCAATGAAGACTCAACCATCCAAATTTGTTAATTTGAGACCTTTTGCAGCTCATCCAAGCAACTTCATCAGTAAAAATAAAAATTAGATAGGCAGAGAACCCTTAGAATGGTCCAATTGTGATCCAGTTGCCATAATTTAACCATTTTAGATATTTTTGGCCTGGATGATTGAATCTTCATTGACATATGAAGTGTTCCAATATCTCAGGGGCTGCCACAAAGAAGAGGGAGTCAAACTATTCTCCAAAGCACCTGAGGGCAGAACAAGAAGCAATGGGTGGAGACTAATCAAGGAGAGAAGCAACTTAAAACTAAGGAGAAATTTCCTGACTGTTAGAACAATGAGTTAGTGGAACAACTTGCCTCCACAAGTTGTGAAGGCTCCAACACTGGAAGTCTTTAAGAAGAGATTGGACAACCATTTGTCTGAAGTGGTTTGCTGCCTAAGCAGGAGGTTGGACTAGAAGACCTCCAAGATCCTTTCCAACTCTACTATTCTATTCTAAATTACCATACATTTTGGGGAGAAACCCCTGAAGTTGATATGGTAAGAGTTGGAACATTGCAACAACTCTCTGAGTCTACGTCTAATTTTTATTGTGACTGATGAAGTTGCTTCGATGAGCAATGGAAAGTCTCCGATTAACAAATTTTGGGCCCGTTGCTAAGATTCAACCTTTTAGATATTCCCACATGGTCAAAAGTCTGGAATATCAGATCTGGTTACCATCTAAACAACAAAGAGATGTAAACTGCCTCTCCCAACCGACTCACCTACTTATCCAAAAGAGAAATGTCTTTAGCCATTGGGACACAGAGATATGAACACTGATTGTGTAAATAGTGCTCCCGTTTGAGACACTGGAATTCTTGTAACAGCATCTTAGGCTTTGTTATAATAAAGCAACTTATTAAAAGTTCTAGACCAGGAGTCAGCAACTTGTGGCTCTGGAGCCACATGTGGCTCTTTCAGCCCTCTGCTGCGGCTCCCTGTTGTCAGTCGGGACCAGAATTTTGAGAGGAGCTTCCGATTGGGGGGTGGGGGAAGCAGGCCACACCAGGAAGAGACTCTATGGCAAGGGGCGGGTTTTCTGCTCAGCTCCACAATTGATAGGGCTTTCAGTTAGGACAGGTAAGAGGAAAAAGGAGGCCACACTAGGAGGAGACTCTATGGTGGGGAAACCGGATTTCCGGTCGGCTCCATAATTGAACGGGGGGCTCCCAGTTAGGACCTTTGTGGCTCTTTGAGTGTTTAAGGTTGCCAACCCTTGTTCTAGACTTTCTGATGAGTTAATCGAGCTTACTAAGAGATGTTTGACCGCGGTCCATGTTAAGAGAAAGTTGAAAGTCAGAGTGAAAGAGACTTTGCCTGTATCTAGAAAACCCATTACCACAATTGATGGGGTCTTCATCCGTTCCATCTTGACAATCGGTGTCTCCATCACAAGCCCATCTTTGGGGGATGCAGTGCCCGTTTTGGCAGCGGAAACTGGAGGCTTCACAAGTGTGATGAACAGCTAAAAAACACACACACACACACACAATGCAGACTGTTGACTTACTACAGGATTCTTGGTGCTCTCTGAGCTTCTTTGTTGCCCTGCAGATGTTTCATTACCCAACCAGGTAATCTCATCAGTGTCGACTTACCAGCATGCAGGGACCAAAGCAGGAAAGGAAGGAAGGAAGGAAGGAAGGAAGGAAGGAAGGAAGGAAGGGGAGGGGAGAATGTGAAAATCAAGGTAACAACCCCCTTCAGGCTACACACAATCTCCAGTGACCCTGGCAAGCTAGAAATCAGTTGTCCAGCCCAACAGCAGGCTTAGGAAAGGAGTTAATTCAGTCGCCCGGGGTAATCTGTTGTGTGAATTGCAACCAAGCTAAATATAATTTTAGGCCACCAGCAGTCTGGAGAAAGAACATTGAAACGGGCATTGCTGAGCTGTCTTAAGCGCTGAAATGACCGTCCTTCACATTGTTGGGTAACAAGAATACACAACTCTAAGTCACAAGTTCTCCTCCCTTTATCAGCTGAGCCAGGAGAGGGATGAAGTGTTTATTTTTTTCCTTTTGTCAAAGTACCTGGTCTGCCCAAATATTGAAGGGAGCATAGAGCATACTGCTTCCTACACAGACAGACACACACACACACACACACACTGCTGTATTGGATCAGGTCAAGCTGACCCTCTCAGCCTGTCAGGCAGGATCAGCCTTAAAAAAATTCACAGCTGGAAAGAGACAGCCGTTCCCTGTCCCAGAGCTTACTAAGTTGGCTTTGATCCTTGCTAAAAGTGCAAATAGCTCTTGGCAAACTATTCTTTCTCCGCTTGCCCAAACCTTCTCCTCAAACCAACCGTCCAAACGTATTTGTGGCTGTAAATTCCACCACAAACTGATGCCTTTTGCAAAGAAAAGAAGGTCCGGTCCCTCGCCGCTCAGCATCAATGGATGGGGTGATTTTTTTTTTTTTTTTTTAAATAACATTATGCAATTCTAATAAATGAAATATATTGCTGGGCTTTTTCACAACCCGCTGTATTTTTATGAACCCCCGTTTTTTTAACCCCCAAAATGTGATTTTAAAGAGTCATATTGTTTCTGTTTCTCTCTTTTTTTTCCCCTTTTTAATAGGAATGTCGTCAGATGTGAAATGCTACCGCAGTGTTTCCCAAACTTGGCAACTTGAAGATGTCCGGACTTCAACTCCCAGAATTCCCCAGCCAGCGAATGCTGGCTGGGGAATTCTGGGAGTTGAAGTCCGGACATCTTTAAGTTGCCAAGTTTGGGAAACACTGTGCTACCGGTTTGGGCGAGCCAGTATTTCCAACAATCAGCCGGCCAACAATCAGCTGCAACGCACAATTTGTATTAGCTAGAATCATCGGATTTCCTGCTTTCTAGCTAATCTAAATCGCGTGGCACACAGGATCCATCCCCCCCTTGCTGTTCTACTTAACTCTGCAGACTCGGAAGACTTCAAAATGTTCCTTTTTTAGCACTGCGCGGGCACGCCTCAGGTGAGCATGCGTGCAAAGCGCAGCTACCGAACCGGTAGCAGACTTCAGAGGGTTTCACTGCTGAATGTAGCCCTATAAACCTTAAAGCAAGGGTGTCCAATCTCAGCAACTTTAAGCTGGGGAATTCTGGGAATTGAAGTCCACATGTCTTAAAAATGCCAAGGTTGAACACCATTGCCTTAAAAGAACCTCAGATTTTTCTGCAAGTACAAAAATAGAGTAGCTTTGAGTACAATATAAACGTCCCTGGGTTGTTGTTGTTTTTTTAAAAAAAGTTCTGGAAGTTCCCTCTTAGTCTGATTATATACCGTATTTTTCGGACAATAAGACACACTGAGAGTATAAGATGCACCCAGATTTTGAAGAGGTAAATTTTAAAAAAATATTTTTTTTGCACTCTGCAGGAGTCTCAAACCCTCTGCACGCCTCATTTTCTGCAAAAAAGAAAAAAAAATTAGGAGGGCAAGCAGACTCTTAGAGTGCTCCTGGGGGCTGGGGTGGAGCAAAAACGAGCAAAACCGGCCCGTTTTTTGCTCGTTTTTGCTCTCCCCAGCTCTTAGGAACACTTTGCAAGCCTCCCAAATCCTCTGCAGGTCCATTTTTGCAAAGGGGGCGGGGTTTCGGTAGGCCAAAAATACTGTATTCAGTGTATAAGACACACCCAGGTTTTCACCCTCTTTTTTTTTTTAGGGAAAAAAGGTGTGTCTTATATTCCGAAAAATACGGTAATATATATGAGACGTGTTTTTATCAGGAAGGAAAATTGAGTTGACCATCCCAGCTAGGTTCTCTGCTCCTTGTGCCAGCATGAGAGGTTGAGGTGTTTCTATAACTTTCTAAGCTGCTATGCACTTCTGGAGGTGATATTCTATTAAGTATTCACTGTGAAAAGTAATTATTTTCCAGGAAGCATCCATACTTCAACCTGCAGAGGTGAGAGAGGAACCCTTTTAAAAATAACTCCAGAGTCATTTCAAGTCAGATCTTAAGAATATAAGATTATAAAATCAAGCTGGGTTGGAAGGGCTTCTTATCCAGGCAAAAGAGAAATCGGCACAAGGATGTTCATGCAACATGACTACAGATTGGTCTATTTTAGAAACTGTCAGATCTGGCAGGTGAACAAGAGTGGGCCATAAAATGTGACATCACAGGGCTCTAATTGGCAAGCCCTGTGAATTTCTTCTCAGGAAACAACAACTGAATGGAAAACTGCTGGTGACCTTCTACCGCTGCACCATAGAGGGTATTTTAACTTATTGCACCTGTGTCTAGTTTGCCAATTGCCCAGTGGCAGATAGGACAGCGCTCCAGAGGGTCAATGTCATTGCCCAGAGGATGATTGGCTGCCCTCTCCCCCTCTTCAGAAGAGCTTTATAGCTCCCGCTGCCTTAAGAAAGTTCAAAACATTCTCAAAGATCCATCTCATCCTGGGCACCACTTTTTTTTAACTATTACCATCTGGCAGACGGTACAGGACAAATAGGCTGAAAAACAGCTTCTATCCCAGGGCACTTAAACTATATGGTATAGTGCAATATTAATATTCAATTTCAATTATATAGCATGCGAAGGATGTGTGTTTGTGTTTTATTTATTTTTTATGTATAATGTACACTGAATATTGGCATTTAATTTTATTCTATGATGTGCAATGACAATAAAGTAAACGAAACTAAACTTCGAGACAGCCCATCTGTTTGCCATTATTGGGAGGTAAATAAAAGGAAGAAAGTGTGTTGTATATATTCGCTGCCTTCCATTATTTTTCAAAAACAATAAAAGCAGTACACAAGGTAAAAGTTCCCCTCACACATATGTGCTAGTCGTTCCCAACTCTAGGAGGCGATGCTGATTTCCGTTTCAATGCTGAAGAGCCAGCACTGTCCAAAGACGTCTCCGTGGCCATGTGGCCGGCATGACTAAACACAGAAGGTGCACGGAACTCTGTTGCCTTCCCACCAAAGGTGGTTCCTATTTTTCTACTTGCATTTTCTATGTTCTTTCGAACTGCTCGGTTG
This sequence comes from Thamnophis elegans, assembly GCF_009769535.1. Taxonomy (NCBI): domain Eukaryota; kingdom Metazoa; phylum Chordata; class Lepidosauria; order Squamata; family Natricidae; genus Thamnophis; species Thamnophis elegans. The sequence continues at coordinate 45,302,050 of NC_045553.1, forward strand.
GCAGAAGCTGAGACAAGTAACGGGAGCTCACTCTGTTACGCAGCGCTAGGGATTCGAACCGCCGAACTGCCGACTTTTCTGATTGACAAGCTTAGCATCTTAGCCATTGAGCCACCTTATACAGTATACAAATAAATACATAAATAAAATACATAAACTAAGCCAGGCTGTCATTTTTGATGTTCTGCAGTACTGCTATCAAATCGATAACAGCACAATAGGAAAGCACACCTCTATGCCTCGAGCTGTAAAACTAGCTGCACAATGTTTTAATGAAACGAGATGCATCCCACATTATAACACCAGGTGTATCCTGTATTATAAAGCAAATTCCAAGGAAGTTGTTTATATTTGCACCAGATGTTGTCTACTGAAGAGCAACTCCTACTAAGAGAGAGAGAGAGAGGGAGGGAGGGAGGGAGGGAGGGAGGGAGAGAGAGAGAGAGAGAGAGATGAAAGAGAGAGAAAAGAGAGAAAGAGAGAAATGAGAGAAAAGAGAGATGAGACAGAAAGAGAGATGAGAAAGAGAAAGTGAGAGATGAGAAAGAGAGAGAGAAAGAGAGAGAAAAGAGAGAGATGAAAGAGAGAGAAAAGAGAGAAAGAGAGAAATGAGAGAAAAGAGAGATGAGACAGAAAGAGAGATGAGAAAGAGAGAGATGAGAGATGAGAAAGAGAGAGAGAAAGAGAGAGAAAAGAGAGAGATGAAAGAGAGAGAAAAGAGAGAAAGAGAGAAATGAGAGAAAAGAGAGATGAGACAGAAAGAGAGATGAGAAAGAGAAAGTGAGAGATGAGAAAGAGAGAGAGAAAGAGAGAGAAAAGAGAGAGATGAAAGAGAGAGAAAAGAGAGAAAGAGAGAAATGAGAGAAAAGAGAGATGAGACAGAAAGAGAGATGAGAAAGAGAGAGATGAGAGAGATAGGGAAGAGATGAGCAAGCAAGAGAAATGAGAGAGGGAAAGAGAGATGAGAGAGAGAAAAAGAGAAAAGAGACAGAGAGGGACAGAGACAGAGAGACAAAGACAAAGAGAAAGGATGCTCACCTGTGCAGTTTGCTTCATCCGACCAATCCCGACAGTCATTGTCACCATCGCATTTCCATGAGAGACGGATACACATCCCCGAATTGCAGCTGAACTCGTCATTCTGACACTGGTGGGCTTCTGGAAACGGCAGGACAAAATGGTGCAAGTGGAAACTCAGATTATATCTCACTATCCCAACAGGCTGACTCTAACTGGGCCTCGCATGATGCACCATGGTTTGTATAAATCATGGCAAATTGAATGAAACCATAGGTTAACTCGTTGTACGGAACTGGAAACCAAAGATTATGGCTGAGTCTGAAGGAAGGACCCACTCATTTGCTCTTCGATCCCTCCTCCTATTCCATCCCATCCCAACATACTTTCTGGAACAATCTCCTTTCTGCAAAAAAGGACGCAGTTCCGCTGAGGCAACACGTCACAAGTCCTCACTGGTGGAGAGAAATGCCAGATGAGGTGGCTCTCTCTGCAAAATAGGCTGAGGCCCATCTTCTTTTCTTCACATTGCACAAGCCTTCCCCCTTGCCCAGATGTTTGGTGTCCACCCAAGGGACAGTATCACTAAATCTATATCATATCTATCTATCTATCTATCTATCTATCTATCTATCTATCTATCTATCTATCTATCTATCTATCTATCTATCTATCTATCTATCTATCTATCTATCTATCTATCTATCTATGGCTGTGTGTGTGTGTGTGTATGTTCCAGTATAACACTGGAACGTCTCGAGCAGTTTCAACCAAACTTGGTGCACAGATGACTTACTCTCTGGAAACAAATACTGTGGGAGTAAGACACACCTAACACCCCATAGGGTGTGGGTGTGTCTGTGTGTGGGTGTGTTCCAGCATAACTCTGGAACACCTGGACCGCTAAAATGAAAAGGACTGAATTATATCTATAGTGTCAAGTCACAGTGGTTTTGACAGTGATAGTGTGTTCTGTTAAGATACATCCTGTTGTGCCTTAAAATGGCTTCAAGTGTACAGCACAGTTGCCATTGTTAACAGCTTTGCAGTACTCCACAAGGGGGCTTCCTCTAATACAGGTTTGGGATAAATACATACCCGGGCTACGCCGGGTTATCAGCTAGTCAGATATAAAATCCACATGGCAGGAGTCACATCCTGAGTTTACAAATGGGTCACGTTTTGGACAAGGTTCTTCTTGCTTGTTTCCTATGGAAGCACTAACTGCCAAACTATAATTCCCCAGCATGCTAGGTGGAAGGTCAGGCCTCTATGCAATGGTCTTTCGGTATCCAGGGCAACAGAGAGACATTTGAGACACGTCAAAAGGCCCAGAGATCTTCTCCTGAGCTTACCACAGTGGCTCTCGTCGCTACTGTCTCCACAATCATCCTCCAGATCACACTTGTAGGACAGGGGGACGCAGGTCCCTGATTCGTGGCAACGGAATTGGGTGTCAGGATCACACACCGTCGTTGCTGTTATCACACAAAGAAAAAGAGGCCTTCTAACATCATCCATATCTCACATTGTGACGTCAACAGCACCAAAAACATTCAAGCCATCCCATCAGGACTCATTTCAGAGCCACCTTAGATAGTTTCGGTAGAACCAGCGTATGGTGTGATAATGGAGGAAAGGGTTGGAAGACGAAATGTGAAGCTTAAACTTTGCAGAAGCTTCAGGGCCTGGTTTCATCTTTTTTTTAAAAAAAGAGTTTTATTCAAAGCATTTTTTTGAATACAGTCTATTGTCGGTGTGTACCATTTGAAGAAAAGAAAGACCAGAGGAAAAAATAGTTAATAAATATTAACCCCTAAATTAATAATAGTAATAATAATATGTACTAATGAAAATAACAATGCTATAACAAAGTAGTTTTAACTAAGTTTCTTTTTACTTTTGGCTGATTTACGTTTTTGTTACTCGTAATGATTGAAGTTATAAACCATCACTATTTTTAATGCAAACATTCATAGTCTTTCTCTAATTTTCTATCTCTTGTCTCTAACTACTCATAAAATCTATTCCAAATCAAACAATATTCTGTGTCTGCCTGCCAAATGCTGGAAATGCAAGCAGTCCTCGGGCACCTACTATCATATGTGGTGGATGTGCATTAAAGCAAAGAAATATTGGGAGAAAAATACATAACTGGCTGGAAAAGATTGTTCAACAGAATATAGATCTGGAACCGGAAATATGTTTGTTGGGCATAACGCCATTGGGTTATGATAAAGGGACCACATATTTAGTTTTACATATACTAACAGCAACAAGGATCATACTTGCAAAATACTGGAAAAATGACAATACCCCATCAGACGAAGATGTGATTCGAAAAATTTTAGACTGTGCTGAAATGGACAGACTAACTTTAAAAATAGAAGATAGAGAGGGCCACGTTTCATCTTTTAAGAAGAGAAAAGCTCTCTCCAAATTTAGAATCACAGGGCTGGAAGGGAGCTTGGAGGTCTTCTAGTCCAACCATCTCTTGCCCAGGGCAAGAGTCCTTTTTATCATCCTAGACTCATCTTTTCTTGAAAACCTCCAGCAATGGAGCAGCCAACTCTGGGAGAGAATCTGTTCCATTGATTAATTGTTCTCCCTGTCAGGAAATTCCTCCTTATCCCACCCTAATCAAAAGGACCCTTTGTTGTGGCCCACCAGCAGAGCTGGTAGCCGATTCGGACAGTGAGGAAGTTGGGGAGGAAGATGGGCCAGTCCTGGAATCTGGGGAAGGCTCTGATGAAGGCTCTGTGTCCGAGGCAGAGAGGGGGCCAGAACCGTATGCCAGTTATCAGCTGCCTTCAGAGTCAGACATCGGTGAGGCAGAGGAACAGCTGGAGCCTGTTCCCAGTGTGCGCATGCGCAGAGTTGCCAGACGAAGGGAACAGCTAAAGAACAGGGGTCGACTTGGGAGTAAGGTCACAGGTGGATGAATAGCCCCTTGGGAAGCCTAGGTCAGAATACCCTTAACCTTTTCCTCACTGTTGATGTGTTGCGTGTCAAGATTTCTCCAAGATTCTTTGATCATTCACATAAGCAAACTCTCCCTTGCCCCCTCCACCCCATCCCCCCAGGTATCTGCATGACTTACGGCAGTTCTTTTCATCGCTCATGTCCCCACAATCGTTGTCATTGTCACACTTCCAGATGTTGTTAATGCAATTCCCATTTGAGCATCTGTACTGGTTGGAGAGACAGGTGTTTTCTGGATGTCGGTGGCATTGGAGAGAGGCAGAGGAGGAAACCAGTACAAATAATCAACAGCCGTTAAAAAGGAAAAAATGACAAGCTGAATTTAATGAACCCACCCATCTCAGTTCCCAGCGAGAAAGATTCCAGCAAAACAGCCTTTATGGTGAAGAAGCTTCATAGCAGTTCTCAAAGATGATGAATCCATAACAATGTTTCTCAATCTTGACCATTTTAAGATGGGTGGACTGCAACTCCTAGAATTCTCCAGCCAGCTAAAATTAAGAGTTGCTGTGGCAAATCTAGACAGCAGACTAAAAAGCAGAGACATCACCCTGCCAACAAAAGTGTGCATAGTCAAGGTGATGGTTTTCCCAATTGCAATGGATGGCTGTGAAGGTTGGACCATAAGGAAGGCTGAGCGCCAAAGAATGGAAGCCTTTGAACTCTGGTGCTGGAGAAGACTTCTGCGAGTCCCTTGGACTGCAAGGCCATCCAACTGGTCAGTCCTAGAGGAGATCAACCCTGACTGCTCTTTAGAAGGCCAGATCCTGAAGAGGAAACTCAAATCCTTTGGCCATCTATGTATCAACTGGGTGTCCGCATAAATTTGTTTAGCAAATTAAATATAATAAAATCCCAATTGAGATGCTATGTGACCCTCTAGCACCCAGGTATATCCTTTACCTTCTTTCACGCAGGTGCCGTTCTTCAGGTGATAGTTGGCTGGACAGTCGCATCGCATCTCCCCCGATGGGAGCACATGGCTGGAGACCCCATCAGGGCATCGACAAGTGTAGTTACTATTAGCCCTGGGCAGACACAGCAGGCTGCATGGCTTGTCGGCGCAGGAGTTCTTCCCTGCCCAGAGGAGAGAAGGAGGAAGAAAGTACTTTGTGAACCGGAAACGTACATCATGAAACTTCAGGAGAAGTAGTTGCCTTCCAGATGCCCCCAAAGTCGTTTTTCCAAAACTGGATTTCCTGGTTGTTGCTGTTTTTGGAAAACGCTTCGCTTTTCATCCGAGAATAGCAATAGCAATAGCAGTTAGACTTATATACCGCTTCATAGGGCTTTCAGCCCTCTCTAAGCGGTTTACAGAGTCAGCATATCGCCCCCAACAGTCTGGGTCCTCATTTCACCCATCTCGGAAGGATGGAAGGCTGAGTCAACCTTGAGCCGGTGAGATTTGAACCGCCGAACTGCAGATAGCAGTCAGCTGAAGTGGCCTGCAGTGCTGCACTCTAACCACTGAGCCACCTCGGCTCAAGGAAACAGGGAAAGCTATTTCAAGAGAGATGTCAGGCCTACAGCCATATTCCTTTTGGATCTTTGGCCTGCCACACTTTCTATTATTCTACTATGTCTTTTCTATTGTGGGGAAATGGGAGGGCGGGGATTGTAAGGAATAGATGCTATGTAGCCATAACAATATTCTTTCTAGAAAGCCAAGGTCATCCTTTGTCTCTGCACCTCTGCATCTGACTGGAACTGAATGGGTGGAAGCTGCCAGCATGGCAGTGGGAGATTGGACCATGTGATGGACTGGTGGGTGTGGTGGCAAGATCTTGAACTTTCAACTAGATGAGGGAAGCTTTCAGATTCGGGTTTTCCCAGAGGCGCCAACATGGCTCTCTTCATCAATTGGAACTTTGAGCAATACTTTGCCTTGGACTCTGATTTAATTTTGGATGCTATTTGGAACCCTGACAGGAGATGTTATCAGAGAAGTAAGAGCAATGGACCAATAAATACCTGCAGTCTTTCCATGGTAGAAGATTTTCATGTCCATCACGCTATTGAGATGGTCAACCAAGGTCTCCATTCTGGCTCCGTTGTGCTTGGAGGCTCTGAAAATGCTCAGCTGCGACCAATCATTCCAATAGATATCATTCTGGAGGGAAAAGATAAATGTTTAAATATTCATTGGAGGAGCAGACCTGGAGGCAGATATACAATATACAATAGCAAAGTTGGAAGGGACCTTGGAGGTCTTCTAGTCCAACCCTCTGCCTAGGCAGGAAACCCTATACCATTTCAGACAAATGGCTATCCGGCATCTTCTTAAAGACTTCCAGTGTTGGGGCATTCACAACCTCTGGAGGCAAGTTGTTCCACTGATTAATTGTTCTCACTGTCAGGAAATTCCTCCTTAGTTCTAAGTTGCTTCTCTCCTTGATTAGATTCCACCCATTGCTTCTTGCTCTACCCTCAGGTGCCATTGGAGAATAGCTTGACTCCCTCTTCTTTGTGGCAACCTCTGAGATATTGGAACACTGCTATCATGTCTCCCCTAGATGAAAGACATAATCATGCAAGCAAGCACCAAACCACACTAATTGTGCAAATACTTAGCAATAATATTTAGCCTCTGTTAAATTCATAATACACCCAGAAGGGTTGACTTCATGGGCAACCCTAAGCCAATGGCCGCACCTTATAAAGCACAACATAAATAATTGTGGTAGGGCACGCAACCCTTCTTGTTCCTGCTTTAATCTGCATGAGCAAGTGGTTCACCGACAAATGCGCACACGACAAAAGCGCGCCGACAAAACTGCGGCGAGGTAACTGCGACGTCAAAATCGCACCCACAACAGCGTGCCGACAACAGTGCACCGACAAAAGCGTGCCTTCAACAAACAACGTGAAAACAACGTAATAACCCTAACCCTAACCCTAGCCCTGAACCTAACCCTGAACCTAACCCTAACCCTAACCCTTACCTTAACCCTAATCGTGCTTTTGTCGGCGCGCTGTTGTCGGCCCGCTGTTGTGGGTTCGATTTCAACATCGCGGTTTTCTCACCGCAGTTTTGTCGGCGCGCTTTTGTCGTGCGCGCCTCTGTCGGGTCACGGAGCAAGTAACAACCCAGGATAGCTAGCTGTGCTACATTCAGAGTGGTTCAGAGAACTAATAACCAGCTGCCTGGAGGTTATGGCTATTTACGTCATGGATGATGCCCACTCCATCCTAGAGGGTTGTAGATTGACAATATCTGCTCTATCGTAGAGGAGTCTAGATGGATGATGCCTGCTTTACCATAGAGCAGTCTGGATGGACAACGCCTGCGCTATCGTAGATGTTCCAGAAGTACCTTAAACACGGCAATAGCATAGGGATGAGGAAGACTATCCAAGATCACTGATCTCTGCATGCCGTTGAAGTCAACCCGCTCGATCCTGTCCATGTAGGCCTCCGTCCAGTAGATCCAATGATCATCTGCCGAAATTCCATTGGGCCACTTTACTCCCTCGGAGACAATGCAAGTAGCAGAGGAGCCGTCCATTTCGCTTCGATAAATACCAGGCCGGGAGTCCCCCCAGTCTGTCCAGAACATCAGTCTGGGGATAGAAGTCATAACCAACAAGAGGTAGAGAGAAAAACGTGACGCCGAAATCAAGCCAGAACTAGGATTGAAAGTCATTCTCCTGATTAAATTTAGGGAATGTTTCAACCCAGAGACATCTCAAGGTGTGAGATTTCAGCTTTCTGGAGGGTTGCTTTAGGGTCCAGGTGGCAAGTCCCCTGACTCCAAAGAGAACACCAACAAGATCAAGGGATGGGAGGCTTCCTACTTACCCTTCTTTGGGCACCAAAGTTAGGGCCCGGGGTCGCTCAAGCACCGAGGAGTTTAAAATGGTAAGGCGCAAGTCCCCGTCTGGGTTTGCAACCTGCGTGGAGACCACAAATTGGAGAACGATGAGTTCACCAGACTATTATTGTTAGGAATAGCACTTAGACTAATATACCGCTTCACAGTGCTTTTACAGTCCTCTCTAAGCAGTTTGCAGAGTTAGCATCTTTTCCCCAACAATCTGGGTCCTCCTTTTATACCCTCTTCGGAAGGATGAGTCAACCTGGAGCTTGGTGAGAATCGAACTGCCAAACTGCTGGCAGCCGGTGATCAGCAGAAGTAGCCTGCAGTACTGGACTCTTAACTACTGCATCACCGCACAGTGTATATAAGGAAATACACACAGCAAAAGTTTAAAAAAAAATCCATGCTCGTTATCTGGGGTAGACTTCTGCTTGAGTGATGGGCTTCTCCTTGGGATGTTGGCTTCTTTCCTACAAGCAAAAGGAGGCGTACCTCGATTTTGGGGATGCCGGCGTTCACCCAGTAAAGCAGTTGACTGATGGGCTCAAAGACCAAGGCTTCGACCGTCTCCAGGCCGGTGCCGATGATGACTTCCTGCCCAGAACTTCCGTTGAGACAGAGACGCTGAAAATAATGGGTCGGAGACGTTAGGGAAGTCAATTGCTACGTTTGATGCCAACAAGACTCAAGAGGTGATCCCTGAAGCTAAGGAGAGCAGCACAAGAAGAAGTGATGGAGAACATGTTGAATGTTTGAATGTTTATTTTATTTATATGCTGCCCTTTTCCCCCGAAGGGGACTCAGGGCGGCTCACAACTCAACCAAGGGAGAGGGATGCAGACAAAAATTAAAAATGACACGCAACAATACATAATTTAAAACACACAAGAGTCATACCATTCGAGAAGGGGGTAGAAGCTTTTTTAGCCCCAGGCCTGTCGGAATAGCCAGGTTTTAAGGGCTTTGCGGAAGGTCTGGAGGGTGGTGAGGGTTCGAATCTCCACGGGGAGTTCATTCCAGAGGGTCGGAGCGGCCACAGAGAAGGCTCTCCTCCGGGTAGTCGCCAGTCGACACTGGCCGGCGGATGGAATTCGGAGGAGGCCTAATCTGTGGGATCTAATCGGTCTAGAGGAGGTAATTGGCAGCAGGCGGTCTCTCAAGTACCCAGGTCCAATACCATGAAGGGCTTTATAAGTGACAACTAGCGCCTTGAAGCGTATCCGGAGACCAATAGGCAGCCAGTGCAGCTCGCGGAGGATAGGTGTTATCACGTGTTAACATCCACATATGTTAACATCCAGCCTTAAGACTGCATCGCTTAGAACAAGTGTTGGCTGGGGAATTCTGGAAGCTGAAGCCCACAAATCCACAAGTCTTAAAGTTGCTAAGGTTAGACACTCCTGGCCTAGAACTTTCAGCCATTACTGGTGGTCGACTTAGAAGAGGTAGCGCCTAGGATTTCTGGGTCAACTTCAGAAAGTAACGAAGTTTTTCTTCTTCTAATGTTACTTCTAATAAATATTTGTAAATTTTCGTTATGAATTTATTTTCCGGGCCAATTAAATTGGTATCTTATTTGTTGTAATTCTGTGTATGTTCCATATTCTTTTACGTCTTTTTTGTATCTCGATTGTAGTTGGAGATATGGCCACCAATCTATATTTATATTTTGCTCCTTTAATTCTGGATTTGTTTTCAAATTTCCTTGGCTATCTAAACTTTCACTATATCTAACCATTTTCGATAGATCTAGCGTATTGGGATGTGTCGTGGCTTCCATAGTGGAAAGCCATGTGGGTATTTTCATGTAATGCAGTGTTTCTCAACCTTGGCAACTTGAAGATGTCCGGACTTCAACTCCCAGAATTCCCCAGCCAGCATTCGCTGGCTGGGGAATTCTGGGAGTTGAAGTCCGGACATCTTCAAGTTGCCAAGGTTGAGAAACACTGGTCCAGAAGATTCTTTATCCGTTCTGCTACCTACCTGGGGTCTAATCCTGCATTCGCTGGCTGGGGAATTCTGGGAGTTGAAGTCCGGACATCTTTCAAGTTGCCAAGGTTGAGAAACACTGGTCCAGAAGATTCTTTATCCGTTCTGCTACCTACCTGGGGTCTAATCCTGCATTCGCTGGCTGGGGAATTCTGGGAGTTGAAGTCCGGACATCTTTCAAGTTGCCAAGGTTGAGAAACACTGATGTAATGTTTTTCTCTAATTTTATTCCAGACCTGTATCAGTGCATCTCTAGTATAGTGTCTGTGAAAGTATTTTTGCTTCTTTTTACCCTCTTCCCGTGGGAAAAAAAAATGCCATCCCGTTTGCAAATCGTGGCCCTCTAATGTTAGTATTCTTTTATTTTTTAAATTTATCCAATCCCTGATCCATGTTAGTGCTGCTGCTTTATAATAAAGCTCCCAGTCCGGGAGTCCCATACCACCTCTGCTTCTGTCATCCTGTAGAGCTTTCAAACTTTATCCTGGCTTTCTTCCCTTGCCATATAAATTTTAATATAATCTTATTCAATTCAGTAAAAAAAAAATTCCTAGTTTTACACCCGCATTAATACTTTATAGCCCACTTTTTCTATATTACCTCATTCAAAGAGGATACACAAGAACTTTGGAGGAAATATCTAAATGGGGGACAGGAGATACTGGCAAATCTGTAACTGCAGAGATTCACTTCACAACTGTTGGCAAACAAAATGGGGCAGAATTCACTAAACTGGTGTTCTCACTTAGCAACAGAAAATGTTCGGCTCAATTTGTGGTCATAAGCCGTGGTGTGCCAACCTGTACATGGCATCCTGTCAGGCCTGCAGCCATCTTTTATTTTGGGTCTTTGGCCTTCCACGCTTTCTATTATTTCGCTGTGCATTTTCTATTGTGGGAAAATGGGAGGGGGGATTGTATGGAGTTAGATGATATGTAGCCATAACAATATTCTTTCTAGAAAATCAAGGTCATCCTTTGTCTCTGCACCTCTGCACTTGACTGGAACTGGATGGGTGGAACTGCTAGCATGGCAGTGGGAGATTGGACCCTGTGATGGACTTGTGGGTGTGGGGGCAAGATCTTGAACTTTCAATTAGATGGGAAGCTTTCAGATTGGGATTTTCCCAGATGTGCCAACATGGCTCTCTTAATAAATTGGAACTTTGAGCAATACTTTCCCTTGGACTCTGATTTACTTTGGGATGCTATTTGGAACCATGACATATGCTTTTTCTTCGGCTGGCTTCAAATGGAGGGCAGAATAGAATAGGGTCATATCAAAGAAGAGCACAAAGAAGTCACTAACCTGGATAATTTCAAGAGTCACATCTGCCCAGTATAGACAGTTGTGGGTGTAATCAAAGTCAAGGGCCACCGCCCCACGCAACCCCGTCAAAGGCAAATCTTCTGTCAGCCCGGACGAGAGATCGTACCGATGGATGGAATACCTTGTTGAATACAAGATGAACTCATTTTCCTCTGCAAAAAAATCAGGAATGAAGGATTTGGCAAGGACCTTTTTCCAAGCTCAAACATCGGAAAAGGAAGTTTGTAAACACTCCGCTTCTATATAGCATCCTCTCTAGCTGATGTCAAGACTGAAATGTCTTGGTTTTCCTCCAAATATGGCTGAGATGTAAGCATAATCCAACAAAAAAATTTAAAAAATGTATGCCATATTGCAAAGTTCCCATTTTTCACCACCAACTATGTAATTTTATTTAGACAAACGGTTATCCAATCTCTTCTTTAAAATGTCTGGTGTTGGGGCATTCACAACTTCTGGAGGCAAGTTGTTCCACTGATTATTTGTTCTAACTGTCAGGAAATTCCCCCTTTAGTTCTAGAATGATTCTCTCCTTGTTTAGTTTTCACCCATCGCTTCTTGTCCTGCCCTCAGGTGTTTTGGAGAATAACTTGACTCCCTCTTCTTTGGGGCAGCCCCTGAGAAATTGGGACACTGCTATCATGTCTCCCCTAGTCCTTCTTTCCATTAAACTAGACATAACCAGTTCCTGCAACCGTTCTTCATTTGTTTTGAGTATCCAGTCCCCTAATTATCTTTGTTGCTCTTCTCTGCACTCTTTTTAGAGTCTCCACATCTTTTTTTACATCTTGGTAAATTTAAAGAAAAGGTGGAAGCCCTCTCCTTCCCAGTGTTGGCCAATTTTAAGTCCCTTTTATTTCAAATAATTTTATTTAATTTTAAATATTGTCTGAACAATGCTGTAGTAGACATTTCCCAATCATTTCATCAAAGCTACTGATCAACTGTCTTTGTTGTTGTTAGTCGTGAAGTCATGCCCGACTCATCACGACATCATGGACAACATTCCTCCAGGCCTTCCTATCCTCTACCATCCTCTGGAGTCCATTGAAGCTCACGCCGACTGCTTCAGTGACTCCATCCAGCCACCTCCTTCTCTGCCATCCCCTTCTTATTTTGCCCTCCGTCTTTCCCAGCATGAGGCTCTTCTCCAGGGAGTCCTTCCTTCTCATTAGGTGGCCAAAGTACTTGAGTTTCCTCTTCAGGATCTGGCCTTCTAAAGATCAGTCAGGGTTGATCTCCTCTAGGACTGACCGGTTTGATGGCCTTGCAGTCCAAGGGACTCGCAGGAGTCTTCTCCAGCACCAGAGTTCAAAGGCCTCCATTCTTTGGCACTCAGCCTTCCTTATGTATTATCTGGCAACAACACCTGGTCCATTTGGGCTACTCTCAAAAGAATTAAGCGTGCGTCCGTTAGTTAGCAGGAGTCAAGCTTAACACAAGGCGGACTTTATTTTCCTGATCTACAAACCTCACAGCATTGACAGATGCTCTTTTTGCAACAACCTCCTCTTCCCCTCCTTGGCTTACCTGCTAATGGACACGGTACAGTTTCCCCTTCTAACCGGGCCTCTACATCACCTCCAGAACACGTGTCGCCGGATACCTTGCGGTAACTAACATCAATAAAACAAGAGTGTTTTGTCAGAGGGACACAAAGTTGAAACCCGAGCGCCCCTATCAAGTTAACAGCACTGGGAATGTGTACTTTAACCTACGCGGGTGACAAATTATTTTCTGCAAGTGTTTGGATTTTAGAGGGTGATGCATTGAAACATCAGGGCCCTCCAAAAAGAATCTGCAAGTACTATATGCATTAATTGCAGAAAGAACAATTACTACCAACCTGCCTTCCATTGAGGACCTGTACACTGCATGAGTCAAAAAGAGGGCTGTGAAAATATCTACAGACTCCTCACATCCTGGATGTAAATTGTTTCAACTCCTACCCTCAAAACGACGCTATAGAGCACTGCACACCAAGACAACTAGACACAAGGAGAGTTTTTCCCGAACGCCATCACTCTGCTAAACAAATAAATCCCTCACCACTGTCAAACTATTCACTAAGGCTGCATTACTATTACTATTAATCTTCTCATCGTTCCCATCACCCATCTCCTCCCACTTATGACTGCAGGACCGTAACTTTCTTGCTTGTATCCTTACGATTTATATTGATTGTTTCCTAGTATGATTTCATTGCTTATTTGCACCCTATATGACTATCATTAAGTGTTGTACCTTATGATTCTTGATGAATGTATCTTTTTTATGTACACTGAGAGCATCTGCACCAAAGACAAATTCCTTGTGTGTCCAATCACACTTGGCCAATAAGGAATTCTATTCTATTCTATTCTATTCTATTAACACCTGGGTACAATGGGGAGTGACGAAATGTGCATCGTGACAGAGTGACACAAACCCTCTCACACTGCCATGTAAGTGTGAAAAGGTAGATCTTGTCGAATAGAATAGAATCTGGAAGGGACCTTGGAGGTCTTCTAGTCCAGCCCCCTGCTCAGGCAGGAGAACCATTACTATTTCAGACAAGTGACTGTCTAGTCTCTTCTTAAAAACCTCCAGTGACGGAGCTCCCATTATTTCTGAAGGCAACTTCTGTTCCACTGGTTAATTGTCCTCACTGTCAGGAAGTTTCTCCTTGATTCCAGGTTGCTGCTCTCCTTGGTTAGTTTCCACCCATTGCTTCTTGACCTGCTTTCAGGTGCTTTGTAGAATAATTTGATCCCCTTTTCTTTGTGGCAGCCCCTCAAATACTGGAATAATGCCATTATGTCACCCTTCATTCTTATTTTCTTTAAGTTGAAAACTATTGGCACAACCTCAGCTAGGCAAGCCGCCCGGAGTTCTTCGGGATTGGGCGGCATATAAATTTTGATAATTAAATTAAATTTAATTCAAGTTAGTTAAGCCTTTCTGCGGCTTAACAAATGCAGTGCCTAATGCTGTTCCCCTCCCCACTTTAAGGATCAATTACAACCCTCTTCTGAATAACAGATAACTTTGAATTTGAATTTATTGTCATTTGTATGCCGCCCACTCCCTTGGGACTCTGGGCGGCTTACAGGCAAGACAAAAACATATAAAAATTAAAAATAAGAATACAATGGTTAAAATTTCACACCATGCATACTGTAAGAGTGGGGGCTGGATACTAATCAACAGCCCCAGGCCTGCTGGAACAGCCAGGTCTTAGCAGCTTTACGGAAGGCCGGGAGAGTGGGAAGGGTCCGGATCTCTACGGGAAGATCGTTCCATAGAGCCGGAGCAGCTACAGAGAAGGCCCTCCCCCGGGAAGCCGCCAACCAACATTGACCGGCCGACGGTACCCGGAGGAGGCCCAATCTGTGTGATCTTATAGGTCTCTGGGAAGTAATTGGCAGGAGGCGGTCTCTCAGGTAGCCAGGTCCTAAACCATGTAGGGCTTTAAAAGTAACGACTAGCACCTTGAAGCGCATCCAGAGACCAATGGGGAGCCAGTGCAGCTCACGGAGGATAGGTGTAACATGGGTGTACCTAGGTACACCCAGTATCGCTCGTGCAGCTGCATTCTGGACCAACTGCAGTCTTCGAACACTCTTCAGGGGCAGCCCCATGTAGAGCGTGTTACAGTAATCCAGTCTTGAGGTGACGAGGGTGTGAGTGACCACCCGAAGGACCTCCGGGTCTAGATAGGGCTGCAACTGGTGCACCAGGCGAACCTGGTCACAGCCGACAGGTGATGTTCTAACGTCAGCTACGGATCCAGGAGGACACCCAAATTGCGGACCCTCTCTGAGGGGTGTATAATTTCACCCCCCAGGCTAAGAGGTGGAATGTCTGGACCATCCTTGGGAGGGAGCATCAATAGCCACTCGGTCTTGTCGGGATTGAGTGCAAGCTTGATAACTGCAATTTTAATTTTCTGACAAGTTTAAGAAAAGCCTAAAATCCTATTTTTTCCCCCCACCTTAGCCTTTTCTCTGTAGAAACTCTTTTAATCAGCTATCTAGGTTGTTGGATGTTCTCTATACTGTTTCGACTTCAATTCTCATCTTGGTTTTGACTGCATAATCAGGAAACAACTTATTGTTTTAGAGTGTTTTCAATTATTTTACGATGTTTAATTGATTTAATTGCCTGTGACACACAGGATTGTCTCCTGCTCAGATAAAACTATGCAAACAGTTCCGAAGAGACAGCTCTCTTCATCTCAGTCAATCATTCCTCTTTTACAACACAACCGTATATTTAAAATTCTACTTCTGCTGTCTCAAAAAAAACAACAACTCTGCAAATGAACTTGATAAACCTTGTAGTATCTCAATCTCGCGACCTACCCTCGTGTCTTCTTGTAAGTTGACCCAACCGGGCACAGTGCAGGAGGAGAGAAAAGTTTGCCAGCAAACTCGGGATCCAGAATGCAAACTTCTGACGACAGGTCCTCACTTAACTTGAAACCAAAATCACTAAACAGGGGAAGTTTAAAGAAAAAGAGCAAAGCAAAAAATAATAATATTTTATTCCAGATGTTGTTGTGGAGCATCTGGTTTCAAATCTTAGAAAAGCAAGAATGCAGGAATCGCAACCAGTTAAATGGGATTATCATCCACAGAGCACCCAAGGTAGTGTTTTTCAACCTTGTCAACTTTAAGAGGTGTGGACTTCAACTCCCAGAATTCCCCAGCCAGCAACTCCAGCCAGTCAGGCCAGGCAGAGTGGTAGACAAAAGTTAGCATCATTATTCAAGAGAACACATCTTGACCTAATATTTATAGCAGCATATCTCAATGTCAGCAACTTGTAGATGTATGGACTTCGACTCCCAGCATGCTGCTGGCTGGGGAATTCTGGGAGTTGAAGTCCACACCTCTTAAAGTTGTTGAAGTTGAGAATCACTGACCTAGGCACATAAGGAATTCATTTCCCTCCTATCCCTCTAGCCTCACAAAGTTTTCCCTTGATTTCGCTCTCCACGTAGACTGGAAATTGTTGCAACCATTATCCCTTCTCAGCTTGCCAACAAACCAAGTGAGAGGGAAGGATGTGATGGAATGTAGGCTCCAGACATCAAGAAGACGATCTGTGAGAGCCAAGGACACTTCAGCAGGAGTTTGCCAAATCCAAAGGCTTTTTCTCATAACAATGACACCCAAGTGGACAATGCAACCTGCACTAATAGCGGGAGGGTGAATTCTATACTTTGTGGGTTTGCGCAGGAATTAGCTAGATCTGGTTTCGCCCTCATCAGTGCCAAAATGATATACTCCAATAAAGTTTTGCATTCAGAGGTTGGATCGTTTTGTTCCATGCATGCTTTGGTTGCGTTTGTCAGCTGGAATGCTGACATATGGTTCAGACCAGAGGTGGGTTCCTACCAGTTCGCACCTATTCGGTAGAACCAGTTCATCAAATCTCCCGAACCGGTTAGAAGAGGTTCCACCCGTGGACCCGGAAAGCAGGCCAAACCTACAGAATAGGTTCCAAAAAATTTTGAAACCCACCACTGGAGGAGAGATACACACACAGAAAGAGAGACAGACAGACAGACAGACAGACAGACAGACAGACACAGGGAGAGAATCACATAGAGAGACACAGAGGGAGGAAGGGAGGGAGGGAGAGAGAGGCAAAGAGCCACACACACACACACACACACACACACACACACGAGACAGACAGACTCACACAGAGAGAGAAAGAGAAAGAGAAAGAAAGGAAGAAAGGAAGAAAGGAAGAAAGGAAGAAAGGAAGAAAGGAAGAAAGAAAGAAAGAAAGAAAGTGAGAGAGATGAAAGAAAAAAAGAAAAAAGGGACAGAGAGACAAAAGGTAGGAAAGAAAGAGAGAAAGAGAGAGAGAGAGAAAGAGAGAGAGAAAACACATGGCCGGCAAGCCACTCCCACCAGGTCACATGGCTGGCAAGCCACTCCCACAAAGGAGGCCACACCCACAGAATAGGTCCGAAATTTTTTTGAAACCCACCACTGGTTCAGACAAACCCACATTTCTAGAAGTCCCCAACAAAGAAGATTTAGATTTAGATTTGTTTTATTTATATGCCGCCCTATTCCCAGAGGGACTCAGGGTGGCGAACAACTCAAAGGGGGAAAGGGAACACAAAATACAATACAAGTAGTTAAAATAGCCAAGAATCACACAGCCACACAGGTCGAGAGGGGAAGGGAACTCATCAACCCCGGCCTGCCGGCACAGCCAGGTTTTGACGGCTTTTCAGAAGGCCTGGAGAGAGGTGAGGGTCCGGATCTCTGCAGGGAGTTCGTTCCAAAGGGCCGGAGCTGCCACAGAGAAGGCCCTCCCCAGGGTGGTAGCCAGATGGCATTGGCTGGTAGAGGGAACCCGGAGGAGGCCGACCCTGTGCGATCTAACGGGTCTTTGGGAGGTAATTGGCAGCAGGCGGTCTCTCAAGTACCCAGGTCCAATACCAAGAAGGGCTTTATAAGTTACGACTAGCAAAGAAGGTAGAAAGTCCCCAACCTCTAACATTCATTATAACTGTCGCTCACCAGAGACCTCGACTTACCACTCGTAGTCTTCCCTAGTGCAGGAACAATTGGAGACGAGGAACGGTCGATCGAAATCTTCCCCGTTGAAACAAGTAGCATGAGGCGTTCGCCTTTTGAAGACTGTCTTGTGTCCCAGGAGACACTCATTCCCACGTTCATCAGAGGGAGACCACAGCTTATAATCATTTTCCGTGCAAGGCACCCCTAGGAATTCATCAGGGGGTTATATGTTTTAAGTTGCGGGGAGTGGGCAGAGAAAGTTAAAACAAAAACACCCTGTCACGCTACAAAGCAAGCTTTTGGCCTACGCCGAGATCGAGAAATGCTACCAGAGGCCAACTCCTTCCCTTACCGAGGACGTCCGTGGTGTTGATCTGCAGAATCAGCCAACTGTGTCCGTTTTCTTTATAAGACCCAAAAATGGTGAAGATGGTGCTTTTCTCGCCCGGTTCGGTCAGCAGGCCATACACAAAGACTGGCTTTTCGGAGAACGTGAAGGTTTTCCAAGTTTCCCCTTCATTCGTGCTGTACCTATGCGGAAAGAACGGCAAGAAGATGTCAGCCATACCTTGGTTTTGGTCCTTCTTCATTCCGGCATCTTTTGCTCCGGATCGTCCCCGTTTCTTGCTACTTGTCTCTAAGTTCAGGATACAGCCGGTGATGGAAGAAACATGAGCTTATTTTCTTTTTTTTCCCCCTTTTCAAAGACAATGCTGGAGAGTTGTTTTTTGTTTTTAATAAATTTTTATTTCTCATATATACATTCACAATTATATGATCTCATAACATACAAATAATAATATGTATTTGTAACAATTCTTCTCCCCTACAATTGACAATATAATTGAAATTACTTTCTTACCATCCCATAAACCCATCTTATTTTACAACAATCCTACTTCTTCTTCCTTCCCTCCTTCCTTCCCTCCTTTCTTCTCTCCTTCCTTCCCTCCTTCCTTCCCCCTTCCCTCCCTCCTTTCTTCTCTCCTTCCTTCTCTCCTTTCTTCTCTCCTTCTCTCCTTCCTTCCCTCCTTCCTTTCTTCTTTCCTTCTCTCCTTCCTTCCCTCCTTCCTTCCCCCTTCCCTCCCTCCTTTCTTCTCCCCTTCTCTCCTTTCTTCTCTCCTTCTCTCCTTCCTTCCCTCCTTCCTTCCCTCCTTTCTTCTCTCCTTCTCTCCTTCCCTCCTTGCTTCCCTCCCTCCTTCCTTCCCTCCTTCACTTCCTCCTCCCTTTCCTTCCTTTCTTCTCTCCTTCTCTCCTTCCTTCCCTCCTTCCTTCCCCCTTCCCTCCCTCCTTTCTTCTCTCCTTCTCTCCTTTCTTCTCTCCTTCTCTCCTTCCTTCCCTCCTTTCTTCTCTCCTTCTCTCCTTCCTTCCCTCCTTGCTTCCCTCCCTCCTTCCTTCCCTCCTTCACTTCCTCCTCCCTTTCCTTCCTTTCTTCTCTTCTTCTCTCCTTCCTTCCCTCCTTCCTTCCCCCTTTCTTCTCTCCTTCCTTCCTTCCTCCTCTGCTGGAGAGTTGTTTTGATGGCCACTTGGGCCATTAGGATTTGCTGTGGCATCACACCTCTATTTTACCCCTCTCGATCCAGAACCTCAAGAATGAGGTTGCTGGAAATTGGATCACCATTGTAGTTCTCCTCCGAGGGGCAGTGGGGCGCAGGGAGTGGGCAGAGGCAGACAGAATGGACACTACAAAACCCTGCTGGCAAAACCACGGTGCAGGGGGACTCACACGGCGCCCTCTACCCAGCTTTCAGCCTTGACGGCCTCCTGCAGCACCAGTCAATAGGGGTGAGGGAGGGACACGTGCAACCAAAACGGGATAGGGGGGGTTAGGGTTACATGTGAGGCCCCCGCGAGGCCCTTTTTGGCCAGCAGAGTGCTGCAGGAGAACATGGAGGCCAAAAACGGGCCGCAGGGAGTCCACATGCGGCCCATTTGGCTGGCAGAGACACTGTGGGCTGGATTTAAGCACCCCGTGGGCCACATCAAGCCTGTGGGCCACATCAGGCCCGTGGGTCTTGAGTTTGACATCCATGATTTAGATCATGGCTATCAAGACTCCTTTTCCATTCCCCCAGGGAGCCTAAAGCATCTGAGAGATAGAAGGCATATTATCCCAGTTTACGAACTCAGTCCCCACCCAGGACAGGCAGACTTATTGGTACTTTGCTTACTTCAGCTGGTTTGTTTCTGAGCCCTGGGCCACGGCCATGAGGATGCCCCCGTGGTCTCCCCAGGAGTAATAATGGGGCCCAGACAGGACCTGAGGGAGGAAGCAAACAAAATCACTGGACAAAGAGGGCCGCAGATCAATATAGCAATAGCAGTTAGACTTATATACCGCTTCATAGAGCTTTTAGCCCTCTCTAAGCAGTTTACAGAATCAGCATATTGCCCCCAACAACAATCCGGGTCCTCATTTTACCCACCTCGGAAGGATGGAAGGCTGAGTCAACCCTGAGCCAGTGAGATTTGAACAGCCGAACTGCCGAACTAGCAGTCAGCTGAAGTAGCCTGCAGTACTGCACTCTAACCACTGCGCCACCTCGGCTCTTATATCAGGTTGCAAAAGAGAAATATAAACACGCCTGCATAGAAGAATTCATTCGGCGTTCTGAAAAGTCGATATTCATGTTCCTGCTTGCTCTAACAAAAAAAAACATCCAAGGACGATCCTATCATTTCCCCCATCAAGGAATCACGTTACTGGAATTTCCTCTCTCTGAAAACATCAGCAAAACTTGCCAACATTCATTTGAAACACCTTTATACATTCTCGACAACTTATCTGGGGTTAAATGTCAATGTTACATCATGTTATAAAACTTTTCTTTTCAGGATTCTTTTTGTTTCCCACAATGGAGGAAGGGCTACAGAAATGGATGGAGTTAGCAGAGATGGCTAAACCGTCTGCTTTGATCAAAGTGGGAAAAATACAACTAATTTTGTCTCTACTTGGAAAGGGCTTCTGGATTTTGGGCTCGAGGTGGGGGAAAATGAAACTTTTGATTTGGGGTTTTACCAATCAGTTGCTCCCAAACACCTTTGTAGGTGTTTAAAATCTAGGCAATATGGGCTTGGTTATGCTGGCTGGGGATGATGGGAGTTCGGGGAGGGGTCAAAGCATCAGGAAAGGGCAAGTTTAGGAGAAGGTAGTTAACCAGAGTCAGTTCTTCTTGGACATGAAATGAAACCAAAGCCAAAACTTCCCATATTGTCAGCTCTAGATGAGATTGGGAGCACACAAATTAGATGGATGGATGGATGGATGATTATAGAAGATGAATGGATGGATGGATGGATGGATGGATGGATTGATGGATGGATGGATGGATGGATGGAAGGAAAATTGTTATGGCCCAGCAGGAGCCGTTGGAGCTGCCACCAGACTCCGACAGCGAGGGGTCCTATGAGTCGGCTCTGGAGAATGTGGAGGACCCTGGACAGGGTTCCGACTCCGAGCAGAGCGCAGAGAGGCTGGTTGGCCACCAGGAGGTGCCTGAGCATTGGAACAGTGGGAAGGAGCCAAGGGAGTTGTTCCTGGATGCCCAGCATCGAAGAGCTGATAGGCGTAAGGAACAGTTGCGCAGTTACAGGAGATAATTGCACTCAGCTGGTGGTAATTAGGCTCCTCTCAAAGACTATAAGAGGACTGCTTGTGCACCCGCCCCGTTGCAGGAGTCAACGCTTTGACTAAAAGTTGGAGAACTTTTGTGACTAGCTTGGCAGGCTGGATTGTTGCCAAGGCTTGTCTGTGCTGGATTGCTACCAAGGACCTGTCTGTCTGTTAATAAATTCCGTAAAGTATCTTTGGCTCGGCGTGCTTTGGTGTGGGACGAGGGGGGTCAGAACGGAAGATTATAGAAGATGAATGAATGGATGGATGGGTGGGTGGGTGGGTGGATGATTATAGAGGATGAATGAATGAATGATTATAGAAGCTGCTCAGCCAGAGAAACACAGGATGATACCTGGTCAGCTGTGGCAAAATCCTTTGCCTAGTGTTAAAATGTCTCTAGAGCAACAGGGATGGCCGCCCCCACCTGCCCCACATGAGCGTCTGGCGTTTCCTTACCTCCTGCCATCTGACGCCAGCACTGCTGGAAACGTAGACATTCATTTTACTTGCCATGTTCTTCCCCACAGAACCTACAAAGAGAAATACGTTGGTCTCAGAGCGATTCTTTCAATGCCTCAAGACCAGGCGTGTTCAACTCGATTTCACTGAGGGCTGCATCAGGGTTGTATTTGACCTCGGGGTGTGGGTGTGTGTGTGGAGTGGATGTAGCCAGGGTGGGCATGGCCAGCTCGACATCACTCGTGTTGCAGACCTCCCAAAAACGACCCATTTTTTTGTGAAAACGGGCCCGTATTTTGTCACAAAAAGGGCATGCATAGCCTTTAGGAGACTTGTAGAGTGTTCCTGGGGGTTGGGTGGTCCAAAAACTAGCAAAAAACAGCCCATTTTCCATGAAAACAGGCCCAATTTTTGTCAAAAAAAAAATGGCATGCATAGCCTTTAAGAGGCTTATAGACTGGAGGCTGGAGGGGGGGGGCAAAGACGAGCATAAAATGACCCATTTTTTGCTCATTTTTGCCCTCCCCAGCCCCCCGGAGCACTCTGGAAGCCTCCTAAAGGCTATGCATAGCCATTTTTGCAAAGGAGGCGGGGTTTTGTGAGGCAAAAAATGCTGCATACAGTGTATAAGACGCACCAAGATTTTCACCCTCTTTTTTGAGGTAAAAAGGTGCGTCTTATACTCCAAAAAGTGCGGTAATTGGGCTTCAACCATTGACCAACCAGAATTTAAGGAGAGGAGAACAAAGAGGATTGAAGCAAAGCAAGCCAAAAAAAAGAGATCTACCTGTTGCAATGATCAATCCCGGAGCGGATTCCTTGGATAGGATGGGCATTCTGCGCAACTGGAAATTGAGGAGCTGGCTGAGTCTTTGGGCCAAATGAAGAGAACATCCCAAAGAAAGCTAGGGAAGAAGAAACACACAGACGTCACTTGCTTTATTCTACCAAAAACATGATGCATTTAGCATTCTGGAATCTGGGAATCTCATTAAGAGCCCTCTATAAAAACCACACGTCATTATGGTTGTCCCAAAGTTGCTTTTTTCAAGTGGACTTTCTGGTTTTTCTTTGAAGACGTTTCTCTTCTCATCCAAGAAGCTTCTACAGCTCTGACTGGATGGTGGGGAATGGAAGGATTTATACTCTTTGCAGACAGCTGGTCATTTGCATCCTTTTAGAGAGTCGCTGAGGCCACTTGGAGGCTTATCTGTGTCCTCAGGGTCACTTGAGTGGTGCAAATGGATGTGGAGCCTTTTTGGAACAATCTACAACACAGTCCTTTTAACAGTTCCAAGAAGATTCCACACCCGTTAGCACCACTCTGCAGGCTTCCCAAACCTTCTGCACGCCTCGTTTTTTGTAAAAACTGAATACAGCAATTTGGCCTCCCGAAACCCACCTGCTTTGCAAAAATGGATGTGCAGAGAGTTTGAGAGGCCTGCAAAGTGCTCCTGGGGGCTGGAAGGAGCAAAAACGAGCAAAAAATTGCCAGTTTTTCACAAAAACAAATCCCTTTTTGGAAAAAAAAAAAAACAACAAACAAACCAGGGCATGCATAGGCTTTGGGAAGCTTGTAGAGTGCTCCTAGGGGCTTGGGGAGGGGGCAAAAACAAGCAAAAAAGGCCCATTTTTTGCTCGTTTTTGCCCTCCCCAGCCTCCAGGAGCACTTTGCCGGCCTCCCAAACTCTAAGCATGTCCGTTTTTGCAAAGGGGGTGGGGTTTCAGGATGCCAAAAATGCTGCATTCAGTGTATAAGATGCACCCAGATTTTCACCCTCTTTTGGGGGGGGGAGTGCGTCTTATACTCCGAAAAATATGGTAAATATTTACTTTGAAGTATTTGTAATTGGATAATTATTACATAAGATTAAGAAAAGATTCATGGCTTGAATGGATTAATGCTTTATGACGGGCTTGAGGCACGCTGGGCTGTACGTATTTCCACTTGCCAAAAATAAATAAAAATTACCTGTAGGCAGGTATCTCATCTTTACCACAAAAAAGGGGGGGAGATAAGCTCACCACCGGTTGACGTCCCCTAACTTCACCTACTTCTACAACCTGCGTGAAGCTTAACTGGGACCCCGGAATTCAATGAGCGATCCGAAAGCCTTCAGGGAGGCACCACCATTCCGTTGCTTGTCGGCATCATTACCTCACAATTTATCTTTTCGCCATAGTGAGTATACTCTGGAGGCTGGAGAAATTCCCAAGTCCCACCTTTGTCGAAGGTGATGACCGAGCGCATATTCTCGTCGCTGAACGAGCCGTTGATCAGGGTGGTGATATAGACCCCCGGAATCCCCTCGACGCGGTGGAAGTCTGCAAAAGGCTCGCTTGCGAAGTATCTGCCGAAAGAAGATACTCACTGTCAGCCTCTGCCGTGCTGCTGCTTCGGCTGCCATTGAAGCGGGGAGGGCAAGGCATGGTATTTGGGAGGGGAATCATTGTATGCTGGAGGAATGTTCTAGAAGCTGTCCTGACCATCCCATTGCGCATGTGGAGGAAGGGAGTTTCCCGCCAAGGTTAACTGTCCAGCATTCCACCCTGATGAGGTTTTTTGAAGATATCTCCCACCTGACAGTTGGGGGGAATTATTATTGGACTATGGACTGGGGTGCCAAGAGGAGGGGATTGAACTATACATGATATTCATTGCTTTCGCGCCTAATTAACCAGACTCAGCTTTGCTTTGCTACTATTGGTTTGTGATTAGTAAAAGTACACTTAATTTCAACCAAATGAAGTTGAGTGGTTTCTTTCCTGATTATTAAATGAAGCAGCCCCTGAGACTCACTCGCCTACCAGTCCTTCGAGGCAGTGGTGGGATTCAATAATTTTTACTACCAGTTCTGTGGGTGTGGCTTGGTGGGCGTGGCAGTGGAAGGATAGTCTCCAAGAAGTTGTCTACCTTCTTACCTTACTAAAGTGTCGCTTCCTGCTCCACCAGGACTGTAATACAGGATGTTTTCCAAAGTCAACGAAAAGTGAAGGCCTTCCGCTTCGGAGATATAGAGGCTGGTGCTGTTGTTACTATAAGTGACGCACACAAACACCTGGTCTTCAGAAGTGTCAGCGATGTAGTACTCCTTCGGGACAAAATTTGGGAGCGGAAGATGTTTGTTCATTTTTTAAAATAAAAATAGAAAGCATTCGAGCAGGCGAAGTGGCTTAAATGTTTGACATCTCATCTCAAAAATGCCACCAAAATATCACATCTTTGCCAGGAGTTCACTGTAGCTTTAGATAAGCCTCAGTCTCCCCCAGCTGTGCAATGGGCATAATGATAATATCTTGAGACCCATTGAAAATAATCATTTGTTTTAAAGGATGCCTACATTCTATGGAAACATGCAAAAAAAAAATCTGAAAGAAAGCATGCCGATTACAGAAGTGTGGTTTACAGCTAAATAAAGTTTCTAGCCCCCTTAATTTGTTCGTACCTTAATGGGGTGTCTTGTTGCAAACTGCGCAGCCTGCATTGGCTTCCGGTTAAAGGATACCCAGAGTTGAACAGATGTTTGTAACTGATCACCCGACAGAGGCTGCGAAGAGAAAGGGACGGACAGAGAAAAATCAAGTGTTCTGGCTCTTTTTCATCTTTTTAATAAAAGTTTCTGCAAACTGAAAACAAGTAAAAAAAAACAAAAAACAAGGCCCTCCATAAATCTCCACGTTTCACAGAGGTTCCAGGACTAAATTTCAGTTTAATGTTTAAACACGTGTTGTGACCAGCCAGCAGAGCTAACAGCAGATTCAGACAGTGAGGAGGTTGGGGAGGAACATGGGCCAGTCCTGGCATCTGGAGAATAGCAGTTAGACTTATATACCGCTTCATAGGGCTTTCAGCCCTCTCTAAGCGGTTTACAGAGTCAGCATATCGCCCCCACAGTCTGGGTTCTCATTTCACCCACCTCGGAAGGATGGAAAGCTGAGTCAACCTTGAGCTGGTGAGATTTGAACTGCCGAACTGCAGATAGCAGTCAGCTGAAGTGGCCTGCAGTACTGCACCCTAACCACTGCGCCACCTCGGCTCTTTGAAGAGCCTCTGAAGGCGGCTCTATGCACCAAAGACAAATTCCCTATGTGTTCAATCACATTTGGCCAATAAATAATTCTATCCTATCCTATCCTATTCTATTCTGAAATAGTAGGTTTTCCTGCCTAAGCAGGGGGTTGGACTAGAAGACCTCCAAGGTCCCTTCCAACTCTGTTATTCCATTCTGTTCTGTCCTAGTCTACTCTACTCTATTCTATCTATCTCTGTCAAACTATTCACTAAGGCTGCATCACTATTAGTCTTCTCATCGTTCCTATCACCCATCTCCTCCCACTTATGATTGCAGCTTTGTTGCTTGTAGCCTTACGATTTATATCGATATTGATGGTTTCCTGATTGCTTATTTGTCCCCTATGACTTTCATTAAGTGCTGCACCTTATGATTCTTGATGAATGTATCTTGTCTTCTTATGCACACTGAGAGCATCTGCACCAAAGACAAATCCCTTGTGTGTCCAATCACACTTGGCCAATAAAGAATCTTAGCCGAGATGGCTAAAATATCGGCATATCTTAAAGATCACTCAAATGAGAGATATAAACGAGACTGGAAAAAATGGATTGACTATATACAAAATAAATACGGGACCAAGAAATTCCAGTTAGCCTATGCTTAAGATCAGAAATGAAATTAAATTGTTTAAAGTTAGTTCAGCAAGAAGAAGCTAAGGTCAATGTAGAATGTCATTAATTTCTTTATTTCTTTTTTCTCAATAGATTTTAGACTGTGTTTGTTAAAAATCCATACCGTGTACGGGTTCCGGGAAGTCGAGGGGGGGAGGAGGAGGGGGGTTGAGGGGAGTGGAGGGAGGGAGAGGCATACAAAAAAATTGTACTTCGATGTTTTAATGATTGACGAATGATGAAATATTTGTGTTTTAAAAGAAATAAAACCTTTGAATGACAAGAATTCTATTCTATTCTATTAGTCAAGGACTACCCATAAAAAGGTCCTCACAGAATTGCGCCCATCCCAAAAACTACTTTGTGCAGGTATACACACACTGCAGAGTTTTGAAACTTAAGCCCAAACATAAAAAGAAAAAAGAAACTCTTTTTCCATGGGAACTTGCCAGAAACTACTGTTCCAAATTCACCGTGGCTCAATGAACTGAATCCATTTGCTACAATGGGATAGTTTAAACACCGGTGGTTTTGGGCTCGCAGCCTAAGCCAATACTTATTCCACTTGTTGGTTGGTCTCCAAGCTATTAACAAATGCCACAATGTTGTAACTATGCTGCGGTGGCGGACTGAAAAGAAGCCGCGTGTGAGAGAGAGCAAGAGAGAAATTTTGTTTCCTGGAAACGTCATCTGTGTCGTATTCATCAATGAACGCAAAAACGGCTGAATAGAATAGAATAGAACAGAGGATAGGATAGGAATAGGAACAGGAATAGAATAGCATAGCATAGCATATCATAGAATAGAACAGAGGATAGGATAGGATAGGATAGGATAGGAATAGGAATAGGAATAGAATAGAATAGAATAGAAGAGAAGAGAAGAGAAGAGAAGAGAAGAGAAGAGAAGAGAAGAGAATATAGCGAAATGTAGGATAGGGTAGGATAGGAATAGGAATAGGAATAGGAATAGAATAGAATAACATAGCATAGAGGCTAGGAATAGGAATGGAATAGAATAGAATAGATTAGGGGTAGGGATAGGGATAGGGATAGAATAATAAATAGAATACAATGGAATAGAAAGGAATGGGATGGGGTGGGATGGGATAGAATACAGCAGAGCTGGAAGGGACATTGAAGGTCTTCTAGTCCAGCCCCCTGCTCAAGCAGGAGAACCTATACCATCACAGCCTCCCCCGCAATTCTGGGAGTTGAGGTCCACCCCTCTTAAAGCAGGCTAATTGGGGAATTCTGGGAGTTGAGGTCCACCCCTCTTAAAGCAGGCTAACTGGGGAATTCTGGGAGCTGAAGTCCACCCCTCTTAAAGCAGGCTAACTGGGGAATTCTGGGAGCTGAAGTCCACCCCTCTTAAAGCACACTAATTGGGGAATTCTGGGAGTTAAAGTCCACCTAACCTGGCCTAACCTGCTTCATGTAAAATTAACATCAACACCTAATTTTGCTCACCCCTCACCAAGCCGGACCGAGACAATAAAAAAAACCAAGGGTGGTCCCCTTTTATTATAATTTAGGAGAAGATGAAAACATTTCTTTTTATGCTGTATTTTTTTTGAGAGCCTTGCTTTTTTTTTTTTTTTGATAGTCTCGTGATTTTTGTTTTTAAGGGATGAACTTAACAGAGATGAACGGTTTGTAGCCAAGCAAGAGGCCCAGAGAGGAATGGGTAACATGTTAAAATTCCTGAACAAATAAACCGAGATTTGCCCCTCCATGGCCTATGTTAAAATGCTTGTTTATGTTACTCTCTCTGGTCTCAAACTCACAAGGCGTCGCATCCAATCCGCTGCAAACTGTGCCAGATTTCGTAAGAACCATTCTTTGATCTAAATTGCAAATACGAACTGAATTTTAAATACAAAGTCCTAGAACAGTGACGGAGAACCTTTTCGGACCGAGTGCCCAAACTGGAACATGCGAGCATGGGCTTGTGTGCGCACGCCGGAAACCCGAAGACCATCTGGCCAGTGTGAGCATGCCTCTTTTTTTGGCTGTTTTTCAGGCCATTTCCAGACATTTTTCGATCCATTTTCAGGCCGTTTTCCAGGCTGTTTTCAGGTTGTTTTCCTGGCCGTTTTCAAGCTGTTTTCCAGGCCCAAATAATCGCCAGAAAACAGCCCAGAAAATGGCCCCCAAACGGCCTGTTAATTGACTGTTTTTCAGGCCGTTTCCGGACATTTTTCGGTCTGTTTTCAGGCTTTTTTCAAGTTGTTTTCCAGGCCCAAATAGTGGTTGGAAAATGGCCCAGAAAATGGCCTATTTTGGGGGTGTTTGGGGGGCATTTTCCAGACTCCATCGCCCGCGAAGACCAGCTGAGCAACCAGAAGAGCAGCTGGTGACGGCACACGTTCCCACAGAGAAGGCTCTGAGTGACACCTCTGGCACGTGTGCCAAAGGTTTGCCATCACAGTCCTAGAACATCGTTTGAGCAAACTCTTGGTTCTACAACCAGTTGGAGAACAAACTTTGCAAGAGTCTGGCTCGGTAAGGCCTCCCCTCAGTGGTGGGATTCAACCAGAGGTGGGTTCCTACCGGTACGGTATGGTTCAGCCGAATAGGTAGTAACTCTGGCGGAAATGTGATTGTACCGGTTCTATCCTCAATGGCGCCATCTTGATTTTCTGTTCTGCACATGCGCAGAATAATCTTCATTGAAAAAATATTATTATTTTCCATTTTTGATATTGTGCGCGTGCACAGACCGTTTTTAAAGCAAATGCGCACAAAAAAATTTGGGCACTGAACCGGTAGTAATGGCAGCAGGAACCCACCCCTGGATTCAACCAATGTAACAACTGGTTTGCTGAGCTCCCCGCGCACGCAGTTCGTTTCAAAACAGCTCTTAAAATGATCTTCTACTGCGGCCCCGGTGAGTAAAACAGTTGAGATGCAGCAATCCTCTCTGCTGTTCCTATCAGCTGGGCTTCAAACAAAGGAAATATTTGGACAGCCTAGCGCAGGGGTGACCAGGTGGGCCCAGCTGATTGTCGGGGCGAACCGGTTTGCTTTCAGCTGATCGTTGGAGCTACCGGTTCGCTCGAACTGGTGCAAACCGGTAGCACCCCACCCCTGCCTCCCCTGTTTTAAATGCACCTCCACCCAGAAGGGATCTTACAATGTGTGGGCGGTTGGTGGGAGACTCCTCAGCAACCCCCAAGAGAGCAGTTTCTTACCCCAGATTTTGTTGCAAAGAGATACTTGTCCCTGAGCTGGAAGTCTTCCACCTCTTCCAGCAAAATCTCCTTATTTTCCCGCGTCTGGAAGAAATCTGTGCTGCGGAGGACCGTCGAAGACAAATTCGGTTCGTGCCGCTCGATGTAAATTGTACTTGGCTTGTCGTACGGCTCCACGCCCCTTAATGGCAAAAGAAGGGGAGGGGGGGGAGAATTGGTGCATGGAAAAAAAAGTGGTTTTTTTTTTCATTTAGACCAGGGGTCTCCAAACTTGGCAACTTTAAAACTTGTGGACTTCAACTCCCAGAATTCTCCAGACTTAAAGTTTGAAAACTCCTGATTTAGACCCATCAAAATCAAAACCCTCCAACAAGGGTTAAGATTTTTAGGGTTCTCCAGAAGTCTTCATTAGGGGATGAAGAAGAACAGTTCTCTCTTTTCTCTCTCTCTGTGTCATCTCTCTCTCACACACACCTCTCTCTCCCTCCCATCCTCCCTCTCCCCTCTCTCTCATATCTCTCTTTCTCATCTCTCTTTCATCTCTCTCTCTCCCTTCCTCCTTCCCTCTCTCTCTCATATCTCTCTCTCTCTCTAACACATCTCTCTTTCTCGTCTCTCTCTCATCTCTCTCTCTCATCTCTCTCTCTCTCTCCCTTCCTCCTTTCCTCTCTCTCTCATATCTCCCTCTCTCTCTCCCTCTCTCTCTCTCTCTCTCTCTCTCTCTCTCTAACACAACACAACACAACACACAACACACACACACACACAAAACACAGCAGACGTTCCCAATGATGTGTGGTATAATTTGTTTTTCAACCTCACCAACTTTACAATATTTGGACTTCAACCCCCAGATTTTGTCAACCAGTATGCTGGGGAATGAAGAATGCTGGCTGGGGACTTCTGGGAGTTGAAGTCCAAACACTGTAAAGTTTGGAGGTTGAGAAACTCTCAATAATGCCGCCTCTCCCCCAGTAGGCTGCTTCCAGCTGTGGTCAGTCAAATGGACCTAGGACAAAATTTTCCAATCTGGAGACCAGAGACGCCTGGTGGTCCATGTGGATACCCCTAGTGGAGGGAGGGAGGAAGAAAAGGGGCAGCAAATAAACAAAATAACCCTTTTTAAAAATAATGTTGGCCAATTTTTTTGGGAGGCCACTGAATTTTACAAGGTTGGGACATTCTCGTTTGAAATCGCCCTCGATTGGAGGGAAGTGAAATTGTGCAGGGGGAGATGAAGAGTCCCGAGAATAAATTATAGGACTTACCAAGCGAAGGACTTCACGTGTTCATGAATCATGATCCAGGTTTGCCCAAAATCGTTCGATTTCCAGAGCTGGAAAAAAATATATGAGAAGATGGCAAGGCATATTTGAGAGTCGTGTTTGGGCAAGCTAAATTCGAAGAGCAGAATAATAAAATCTGTCAAGGTGGATTCTTTGCCATGAACCGGGGGGGGGGGGGGAAGGGGAGGAAAGGAATGGGGAAAGGAAGAAGGAAAGGGAAGAAAGAGGAAAAGGAAAGGAAAAATAGAAGGAAAGGAAATGGAAAAGGGAGAAGAGGGAAGAGGGAAGAGGAGAGAGGGGAGAGGAGGGGAGGGAAAGGGAGGAAAAAGAAGGAAGGGGGAGAAAAGGAAAGGAAGAAAAGAGGGAAGAAAAAGGAAGAAAAGGGAGAAAAGGAAAGGAAAGAAAGGAAAGAGGGAAGAAAGGAAAGGAAGAAAAGGGAGAAAAGGAAAGGAAAGAAAGAAAAGAGGGAAGAAAGGAAAGGAAGAAAAGGGAGAAAAGGAAAGAAAGGAAAGAGAGAGGGAAGGAAAGGAAGAAAAGAGGGAAGGAAAGGGAGAAAAAGGAGAAAAGAAAAAGAAATGAAGAAAAGAAGGAGGAAAAAGAAGAAAGGGGAGAAAAGGAAAGGAAGAAAAGAGGGAAGAAAAGAAAGGAAGAAAAGGGAGAAAAGGAAAGGAAAGAAAGAAAAGAGGGAAAAGAAAGGGAGAAAGGGGAGAAAAGAAAAAGAAATGAGGGAGGAAAAAGAAGGAAAAAAGGGAGAGAAAAGGAAAGGAAGAAAAGAGGGAGGAAAGCAAAGGAAAGGAAGAAAAGAGGGAGGAAAAGAAGGAAAGGAAAGAAAGAAAAGAGGGAAGAAAGGAAAGGAAGAAAAGAGGGAGGAAAGGAAAGGAAGAAAAGAAGGAGCAAAGGAAAGGAAAGGAAGAAAAGAGGGAGGAAAGGAAGGGAGGAAAAGAGGGAGGAAAAGAAGGAAAGGAAGAAAAGAGGGAGAAAAAGAAGGAAAGGAAATGAAATGAAGAAAAGAGTGAAGAAAAGAAGGAAAGGAAGAAAAGAGGGAGGAAAAGAAGGAAAGGAAGAAAAAAGAGAGGAAAGGAAAGGAAGAAAAGAAGGAGCAAAGGAAAGGAAAGTAGGTAAAAAGGAAATGGAGGAAGGAACGAGAAAAAACAACAACCCTATTTTCTACAGAAAAGGGAGGAGGGGAAGAAGGGAAGGGAAGAGAAAGGACGGAGCAAATATTTCTGCCTGATGAGACCTGAAATACTGCATTATATTCATCCCCAGGCAGTATTTCTTTTTTTCTGGGGCTAAGCAAAAAAGGAAAAGAGGAGACGCGGCTGCACTGGAGCAGAAAGAAAGCATAAAAACACGGGTGTGTGACCACAGAAGCCAAACAGCCTCGTTGCTGCCAGAATCAAAGCAGCCGGGACATTCCCTGGCATCTCTTTCTCCATCCCGGTGCTGCCTCCTTCCAAGCACCGGCAAACAATGTTGAGCGGAGCTGAAGGAGAACAAAAGCAGGATTCTTGTCGGGGGGGAAAAGAGGTGGGGTGGGGGAGGGAAACATGAGGGGGAGGGCGGGCGAATGTTCGACAGTTGCTGAATGCTCTTCCACCCAGGGCCTCAGTCTTGGGACAGAGGAGGGACAGAGAGCGGCGATCCAAAGGCAAATTGACCCTATCCAAAATCTGGATCCTGGGAGGAAAGCCGGAAACGTAGAACGACACAAGAGCAGGAGAAAATTCGGGATCTGTTTCTCCTCCCTTTCAGGCAGAAAACATACTGCTTAGCAGGGGTGGGATTCAGCCAGTTCGTACCAGTTTGGGCGAACTGGATGTTAATTTTACATGTGGTTCGCGGAACTGGTAGTTGGAAGGATTGGCTGGCCTCGCCCACCCCATCCCTCCCAGGACTGTCCACACAGCCTGTTCATTACGCCAGGTAAGTGCAGGGCCCACGTGGAGGGTCTGGGAGGGTGAAAAACGGGACTCCTGGAAGTTCCAGAAGTCCGGAAACCGGCCTGTTTCTGGCCTCTAGAGCCCGGGGGAGGCTGTTTTCGCCCTCCCGGAGGCTCGAAGAAAGCCTACAGAGGAGAGGACACTATCCAAATGTGGCAGGCCACAACAGATTGCAGGAGGTCGTCACAGCCGAAAACGGAGCTCTGGAGCCTGTTTTCACTGGCAGAGCGCTTAGGCTACCACAGGCATGCCCCCCCCCAAGCCCCTGACACAAGTGATGTCATGCTGGCCACACCCACCCTGCCTCACCCCCCCCCTCACCCCAAAGTCAAACACAACCTGATGCGACTCTCCATGAAATTGAGTTTTCTCGTTCACCTGTTTGTTGGGATGGGATCGGTCATATCCCAGGACAAGATTGGGGAGCTGGCTATGCAGGAGGAGATCCGCGGCTTTAAATGGAACCGGGAAGCCTTGAATAGTGGTGCAAAAATCCGTAGTGAGCCAGAGGTACTGAGAGAACGCATCGACAAAGATGTACTGTGGAAGGGATGGGGGAGAAAGGGAAGGAAAGAGAAACAGGTTAAAAGAAACAGGTCAAGAGACAGCTATAAAATTGTGACTGACGCAATATATTTAACCATGGTTTTATGGATAAACGCAGTCAGTTGAATCAAGGCCCCAAACATGGGGAGGGCACCTACTACATCTCTCAAAATTAATTTAATGCCGTTAATTAAATAGTTGCTTATGCTGCGTGTTTGCCAACAACAACGGTTCTAAAAAGTTCAGGCTGGATTATCCATACAGTTATGGCACCAAACTAGAAACCAGGAGATGGTGAGTTCTAGCTCCGCCTTACACATGAAATCAACTGGGTGACATTGGGGCAACCACCAGCAGATGGTGAGTTATAGTTTTGCTTTAGGCACGAAAGTCGTCTGCATGACTTCGGGTCAATCATCAGAAGACGGTGAGTTCTAGTTCCACTTTAGGCATGAAAGTTGTCTGGGTGACTTTGGGCCAATCGCCAGGTGATAGTGAGTTCTAGCCTCACAGAAACAACCCTGAGAGGTAAGTTGACTCAGAGAGAGTGACTGGGCCAAAGTCGCCTGGCTGGCTTTTGTGCCATAAGGTGAAACTAGAACTCACTTTTTCCTGGTTTCTAGCCTGGTGCCTTAAACCAGTAGATCAAACTGGCTCTCAAAGTATTCCCACTGGTTGCAGCATCCCAGGTTCTCTGATCATTTCCAAACAGACTTCCAACAAGCAATCAACGGGGGAAGCCAGGTTCACTTAACGACCCCATGAATCCAGTGATTCATTTAGCAACTACTGTTCTGACTGAGGCTCCCCAAGAGCCTGAAGCAAACTCCTTGTCCCAACAAAAGACCCTTTTATTAATTTCCTCTGAATTCTGCTCATTCACATCCCGCCAAGTCTTTCAAGGGAGGATTTACAGTCACAGACCTTATCTGGTTTGGAGAGCTGCCAGGCCTAATATCTGCAAAACTTGGCAAGGAGTCTTGGAGAGTCACAAACCAATGAAGCAAACTAATTGTCTCCTGCAAACTCCACTCCCCTTTTGCTCCTTTTTTATTTCCTCTGGGAGGGGCCATTCATCGTCCACCTGTGGCCTTACTCCCAAGTCTTTAGTGTTCCCTTCATCTGGCAACTCTGTGCATGCAGACACTGGGAACAGGCTCCAGCTGTTCGTCTGTCTCACTGATGTCTGACTCCGAAGGCAGCTGATAACTGGCATACAGCCCTGGCCCCCTCTCTGCCTCTGACACAGAGCCCTCATCAGAGCCTTCCCCAGACTCCAGGACTGGCCCAGGTTCCTCCCCAACCCTCCTCACTGTCCGAATCTGCTGCCAGCTCCACTTGCTGCTGGTGGGCAACAACATCTGTGGCAAAAAAAGGTCGTAATATCAGACGTGACCTACTTAATAACTGCTCTGCTTTACCAATGAGAATTCTGATCCCAAACTGCAAGTCGTAAGTCAAGGATTATCTGTATAAATTCTCCATTCAACTATCAAACAATATTAGTTTTACTAACCCTTTTGTTGTCGGCTGGACTGTGATAGAACTGAGCAATCACAGCTTGGCTGGAGTTCCCTGGGCCAAAACCAAATTTTTTGGATATATTTTTAAACGTTTTCCCGTAATCGTAGGAAACATAAACCTAGCAAAGGAAGAGGCAAAGCATGAGAAATGACAGGATCGTGTCTTTTCACAGATCACGGAAACACATGGCAATGCATTCTTGTAAATAATTAGATCACACATAACCAATGTCCAATTGGGAACATCTGCTATAGTGTGTGGTGGGGGGGGGGGAGAAAGAGAGAGGGGGGGAGGGAGGGAGGGGAATGAGCAAATTATTATCCAAGTTGCTTCCTGGATGGGGAGGGGGCGGAATGAACAAAGAGGGAAGTGTGCAAATCCACCTTCACACTCTGCTTCTTGTTCCTGGTGAGACCCTTGTGAAAAAGTAACAACATTGTACACAACTTTCTATTCTATGGGCCTCGGGTAGAATCCCATCAGTCTCCAGACAGGAGTTGAAAAGACTTGGGAGGTTTAATTCAATTAAGGTTGAGCTATTGAAGTGTTCACATGATCTGATTATTAGCTTTAGCGCTTTAATTATTAATTTAATTAGCTGGGTGGTTTAATTATTTTTTCCATTAAATTGGCAATTGGTTTTATGGATAAAAATATTAATATGTTTTAACCTCACATGTTAATTGCCATTCCCTGCTCCAAAAAAAACATCTGTATAGCCAGCCAGTCTAAAAAATCAGATGTTGCTGCTCCATCATTCCCACCTCTGTATTCAGGGGTGCTAAGAGCTTTAATTCAAGCACCACTAGAATCCAAGGTTTAAAAATTGCTTTACACTTGCTGAGTTCTTTGAGGGGAGGGAGGAAAAGGAAGGAGGAGAGGAGAAGGAGGAGGAGGAAGAAGAAGAAGAAGAAAAAAGAAGAGGAGGAGGAGGAGGAGAAGACAGAGGACGTGAAGGGGAAGAAGGAGGAAGGAGGAGGAGAAAAGAAGGAGGAGGAGGAGGAAGAAGAAGAGGAATAGAAGGAAGAAAAAAGAAGACTAGGAGGAGGAAGAAGAGGAGGAGGAGGAGGAAGAGGAGAGAGAAAAAAGAAAGAGGAGGAAGAAGAAGAGGAGGAGGAGGAGGAAGAGGAGGAGGAGGATGTGGAGGAAGAAAAAAGAAGAGAAGGAGGAGGAGAAAGGAGGAGGAGGGGAGGAGAAGACAGAGGAGGTGAAGGGGAAGAAGAAGGGAGAAGGAGAAAGAAAAGCAGGAGGAGAAAAGAAGAGGAGGAGGAGGAAGAAGTGGAGGAAGAAGAAGGAGGAGAAAGAAGGAGGAGGAGGGGAGGAGAAGACAGAGGAGGTGAAGGGGAAGAAGGAGAAGGAGAAAGAAAAGGAGGAGGAGAAAAGAAGAGGAGGAGGAGGAAGAAGAAGTGGAGGAAGAAGAAAGAAGAGAAGGAGTAGGAGGAGAAAGAAGGAGGAGGAGGGGAGGAGAAGACAGAGGAGGTGAAAGGGAAGAAGGAGGAAGAAGGAGAAGGAGGAAGAAAAGGAGGAGAAAAGAAGATGATGATGATGATGATGAGGAGGAGGAGGAGGAGGAGGAGGAGGAGGAGGAGACGACTAAGGAAGCAGACTCTTGTTATTGCTGAGAAAAAAACCAAATTGTCTTTTCTGGGAATGTTTTCCAGCCTAAATGCAAAGTAAATATATGATAAACAATAACCAGCCAAAGATAAAAGGCGAAATACTTACGTCACTAAATTTGGAACCTGGCAATGCCAGGCTGTCCCGGGCCAAAGCTACAATCACATTGCTCTTCTCCCCAGCCCAGTGAACGACCATTTGAATGTGGGAATCGTTCAAGCTAACCTAGATAAGAGAAAACGGTGTTAGAAGGAAAAGCAATGAACAGCGCAAGAGGTATAAAAGCGAAGGAAACCACTTCTCCCTACAACTCTTACTGGCTTATTTCAACCCTTGGAAAAATGGGAAAGGTGGAAGCTCTTGGGTTACCTCAATTGCTATTTGAAAGAGGAGCAGAGCGGTGTTAGGTTCACTGAATTCTACGGGGCGTCTGTGGATATTTTGGTTTTTTTTTAATATATTTTTATCATTTACATAGAAGTATATCGAACACAGTGTGATCATCCGCCATAAAAACCAAATGAAAGACAAATGACATATATACTACTTACACAGTGCTAAGGTAAAGGTAAAGGTTCCCCTCGCATATGCATGATAGTCGTTCCTGACTCTAGGGGGCGGTGCTCATCTCCGTTTCAAAGCCAAAGAGCCAGCGCCGTCTGAAGACATCTCCGTGGTCATGTGGCTGGCATGACTAAACACCAAAGGCGCACGGAACACTATTACCTTCCCACCAAAGGTGGTTCCTATTTTTCTACTTGCATTTTTTTACGTGCTTTCGAACTGCTAGGTTGGCAGAAGCTGGGATAACAAATGGGAGCTCACTCCATTACGCAGCGCTAGGGATTCGAACCGCCGAACTGCCGACCTTTCTGATCGACAAGATCAGCATCTTAGCCACTGAACCACTGCATCCCTCAAGTGCTAGTCTTATATAATTGTTTTTGACCAACGTATTCATTCTAATACATATATAATCTCTCATTTCAGGTCTACTTAGCCTAA
Source organism: Thamnophis elegans (assembly GCF_009769535.1). Lineage (NCBI taxonomy): Eukaryota > Metazoa > Chordata > Lepidosauria > Squamata > Natricidae > Thamnophis > Thamnophis elegans. Next base: position 45,339,587 of record NC_045553.1, read on the forward strand.
TTTTTTCGTGTTTTGACTCCCACCTCATGTTTCCAGCCATTGATAAAATCTATTCCATGTGCCATAATATTCTGTCTCTGCTTTGCTTTTTTTAATTGTAATGTTACTCTATCCATTTCTGCGCATGTTCATTATCTTCCTTATTATCTCCTTTTCTGAAGGGCTATTTCCATTCTTCCATTGCTGTGCCTGCACCATTCTCGCTGCTGTTCGGATGTGAAGTATTATATTGACCCTTTGCTACAGCCTTCTGTGATAATACCTACCGTAATAGAAATAATTCTGGCTTGAATTCTATATGTTGTCCAACCATTTTTTTTCTAGCCACAGGCTTCTGTGGATATTTTGATCATCATCTCTCTTTGGCCATCATCAAGCCATGAAACACGATGACTTCCTCGGTAGATGATAACTATCCAGAGTTTGCTTGGTTTCTCATGGTCAGTGGGTTCTAGTCTCTAAACTCTGCTGATGTATTTTATTAATACCTAGATACTTAATACTTAATACAGGTAGAGTCCTCGAATAACAACAGTTCGTTTAATGACTGTCTGAAGATACAACGGCATGAAACAAGTGACACACGCTGTGGTCATATGATTTACATTTGGATGCTTGCAGTGGTGAAATTAAAATTTTGGGGCATGGCTTGGTGGGCATGTTAGGATACTGCAAAATCTCCATTCCCTCCCCACTCCAGAGGAAGAATACTGCAAAATCCCCATTCCCATCCCCACTGCTGGGGGAAGGATACTGCAAAATCCCCATTCCCATCCCCACTCCAAGGGAAGGATATTGCAAAATCTCCATTCCCTCCCCACTCAAGGGAATGATACCATAAAATCTCCATTCCCTCCCCACTCAAGGGAATGATACCATAAAATCTCCATTCCCTCCCCACTCCAGGGGAAGGATACTGCAAAATCTCCATTCCCATCCCCACTCCAGGGGAAGGATACTGCAAAATCTCCATTCCCATCCCCACTCCAGGGGAAGGATACTGCAAAATCCCCATTCCCTCCCCACTCCAGGGGAAGGATACTGCAAAATCCCCATTCCCTCCCCACTCAAGGGAAGGATACTGCCAAATTCCCATTCCCATCCCCACTCCTGGGGGAAGGATACTGCAAAATCCCCATTCCCACCCCACTCTGGGGCCAGCCAGAGGTGGCATTTGCCGGTTCTCTGAACTACTCAAAATTTCCACTAACGGTTCTACAGAAATCCACTAGACAAATTTCTCACTGGGCGACTTCAATTCAGGGCTCAGCTGTGGTTGTAAACTAAGGAAGTCTTGTAACCCGGGGAGGAAGAGGCTTCTGAGAAATGAATTCCCTCCGGATCGCCGTTTGATCTACTCTCTCTGTACTTTTCAGAAACCCGTAGAGACTGATCTCTTTGGTTTAGCCTTTTAAGCCCAATTAATTTCATCTTTCGTGTTTTCATTTCACTGGCTCGTCATGGTTCCTTTTCCAATGGAAAGGAAACTTATAAATGAAGCCAATAAATGAAGCCATGTCTCTCCACAGATACTTTATTCCAAGGGTGGGCTCCTGGGGGTTCGCACGGGCTTGGGCAATCCCCTAGCTAGGATTCTGCCCAGTTCAGGGAACCCCCAAATGACACCTCTCTCTTTCTCTCATCTCTCTCTCCCCTTCTCTCTTTCTCTCATCTCTCCCCCACTCTCTCTTTCTCTCATCTCTCTCCCCCCTCTCTCTTTCTCTCATCTCTCTCCCCCCATTCTTTCTCTCATCTCTCTCTCCCCTTCTCTCTTTCTCTCATCTCTCCCCCACTCTCTTTCATCTCTCTCCTCCTCTTTCTCTCATCTCTCTCTCCCCGTCTCTCTCTTTCTCTCCTCTCTCTCTCCCCCTTTCTCATCTCTCTCCCCCTCTCTCTTTTTCTCATCTCTCCCCCCATTCTTTCTTTCATCTCTCTCCCCCTCTTTCTCTCATCTCTCTCCCCCTCTCTTTCTCTCATCTCTCCCCCCCTCTTTCTCTCATCTCTCTCCCCCTCTCTCTTTCTCATCTCTCTCTCCCCCTCTCTTTCTCTCATCTCTCTCTCTCTCTTTCTCATCTCTCTCTCCCCACTCTTTCTCTCATCTCTCTCTCCCCTTCTCTCATCTCTCTCTCCCCCTCTCTTTTTCTCATCTCTCTCTCTCTTTTTCTCATCTCTCTCCCCCCATTCTTTCTCTCATCTCTCTCTCCCCCTCTCTCTTTCTCTCATCTCTCCCCCCTCTCTTTCATCTCTCTCCTCCTCTTTCTGTCATCTCTCCCCCCTTTCTCTCATCTCTCTTTCCCCCTATCTCTCTTTCTCTCCTCTCTCTCTCCCCCTCTCTCTATCTCCCTCTCTCTCTCTCTCTCTCCTTCCCTCTCCACATATGCTAAAAATCCAAAATGTAGCTTCTTCTAAAATAGATGTACATTTCCCAAGATCAGGCGGCTGGCAAGATTTTCTCCTTTAGAGTGTTGCAGACAAATGCTACCCACGTAATTTCCATCTTTATCTCTTCACCTATTTTTGAGTTCAAACCCGGAGGTTGGGGGAGGGGGCAGACCAGCCATCCGGATTCTTCCAACTTGGTCCAGGATGTGGGCTGAAGAATTAAGGCATTTCGAGGCCTGTGACGCAAGCATTATAAATAATAATCAAAGCCACGCAGCTGCACCCTGGATCCTCACAACTGTGAGAACAAGGCTCTGCGCCATTTGTCTGTCGGAAGGCAAGCGACACCTGGAGTTCCTTTTGATCTGCTGCTTTCATTCCAGCAGACGTCAACAAGGGGTCAACAAGGATGAAAGTTTGGCTTTCAAGGGGAAAATTGACGTTCTAGCTTTTCTGGAGAGCCGGAATTGTCAGGATTTAAGGCAGGGTGATCCGAGAGGATTTGAAAGCATTTCGAGAAATGGTTCGGGCCATCATCAACAAGAGTCCCTCAGCCCTCAATTTGTGTTCCGATCCTGCCCGGAAAGCCATATCAGTCATATCAACTTTTCCATAGAGATGAGAGAGGAAATAGGAGAAAAGAGGCAAAATGAAAATTTTCCTTTCCGGTTTGCTGCAAGAAAATAATGCGAAGAAAAGATTCCAAATAAAATAACATAAACGGAAGAGATATCTTGCTGAAAAGTTATGAATCAAACTCCTATCTGCCAATGGGATAAGTGTGTGTGTGTGTGTGTGTGTGTATCTCTATATCTATCTATCTATCTATCTATCTCTATCTATCTATCTATCTATCTATCTATCTATCTATCTATCTATCTATCTATCTATCTCTATCATCTATCTATCTATCTATCTATCTATCTATCTATCTATCTATCTATCTATCTCTATCTATCTATCTATCTATCTATCATCTATCTATCTATCATCTATCTATCATCTATCTATCTATCTATCTATCTATCTCTATCTATCTATCATCTATCTATCTATCATCTATCTATCTATCTATCTATCTATCTATCTATCTATCTATCTATCTATCATCTATCTATCTATCTATCTATCTATCTATCTATCTATCTATCATCTATCTGAGGTGGGTTGCTCCCAGTCCGGCCTGGTTCGGCCGAATTCAGGCCTGCATCGCAAAACCGGCAGCGACCCAGGCCTGCCACGCCCCCAAATTGGTTCCCTCACCCGCCACTGGACCACCGCCATTTTGGTTCTTAGTGACTATGGTGATGTTAAATATTGACAGACAAGCTAATAACAATAATAATGATATAGTAACAATAGTCATCATGTAACCAAAAAGCTTTAACTAGGTTTAGCAATAGCAATAGCAGTTAGACTTATATACCGCTTCATAGGGCTTTCAGCCCTCTCTAAGCGGTTTACAGAGTCAGCATATCGCCCCCACTGTCTGGGTCCTCATTTCACCCACCTCGGAAGGATGGAAGGCTGAGTCAACCTTGAGCCGGTGAGATTTGAACCGCTGAATTGCAGATAGCAGTCAGCTGAAGTGGCCTGCAGTACTGCACCCTAACCACTGCGCCACCTCGGCTCTTGGAAGGCTCTTGGAAGAAGAAGGTTTCTTCTTATACATTAAAGTATTGTAATTATTTACTTTCTTACTTGCAGGACTAACATTTACGACCTTCCTCTTCTCTAATTCCCACCCCTTGCTTCTATCCATGCATAGAACTTATTCCAAATCATACAATATTCTGTATCTTCTTGATCTTTAATTTTAAAGGTTAATCTAACCATTTCGGCAAAAAAAAAATTTTGAATTACAGCCTCAGCCCCCAGGTACCTTTTACTACATGTAGTGGAGGTGTAGTAAAGCAAGAGAATATTGGGAGAAACTGACTGGAAATGTTAGCCAATGGGAGAATTTGGGGTGCACTAAAAGAATATCCTAGAACGGCATTGCTCTTCTGAGAAATAAACTGGCAACTCTCGCTGTTGTCTTTTCCCCACTGTATTAATCTCAAAGTTGAAGGTAAAAATATGACATTTCCCGTGTGTATTTGTTTAATCTTTTGGAAGCTGGCATGAGGGAAAGCAAAACAGCAGACTTTAGCACTGGCTTTATTTACACATATGCCGCTGGAAATGACAGAGGTTCTTCAGGAAAAGAGAAACACTGGAGGGTTACAACTTAATCCCATCATGGTGAGTCTGTGGCACTCGTGCCACAGGGAGCACGCGGTGAGCTTGGCAGAATAGAAGAGCAGACTTGGAAGGGACCTTGGAGGTCTACTAGTCCAACCCCCTACTTAGGCAGGAAACCCTACACCACTTCGAGAGCCGAGGTGGCGCAGTGGTTAGAGTGCAGCACTACAGGCTACTTCAGCTGACTGCTAGTTCGGCAGTTCGGCTGTTCAAATCTCACCGGCTCAGGGTTGACTCAGCCTTCCATCCTTCCGAGGTGGGTGAAATGAGGACCCGGATTGTTGGGGACAAGAGGCTGACTCTGTAAACTACTTAGAGAGGGCTGAAAGCCCTATGAAGCAGTATATAAGTCTAACTGCTATTGCTATTGCTACTTCAAACAAATGGATATCCAACATCTTCTTAAACACTTCCAGTGTTGGAGCAACTTCAGTTGTTCTACTAATTAATTGTTCTAACAGTCAGGAAATTTCTCCTTAGTCCTAAGTTGCTTCTCTCCTTGATTAGTTTCCACCTATTGCTTCTTGTTCTACCCTCAGGTGCTTTGGAGAATAGCTTGACTCCCTCTTCTTTGTGGCAGCCCCTGAGATATTGGAAAACTGTTATCATGTTTCCCCTAGTCCTTCTTTTCATTAAACTAGACAGACCCAGTTCCTGCAACTGTTCTTTATATGTTTTAGCCTCCAGTCCCCTAATCCTCTTTGTTGCTCTTCTCTGCACTCTTTCTACAGTCTCCACATCTTTTCTACATCATGGCGACCAAAACTGGATGCTGTATTCCAAGTGTGGCCTTACCAAGGCCTTATAAAGTGGTATTAACCCTTCACGTGATCTTGATTCTATCCCTCTGTTTGTGCAGCCTAGAACTGTGTTGGCAATGATCATATAGAAAAATCCTGAACAGATGACATAGAAAATGTGGGAAGATTCTTTAGATATGTTGCTAACCTGTGGAGGTTTCTTATGGGTTTTTATTATTTTCTTATGGCTTTTTAATTATCTGTTGGATTGTTTAAATTTTGTAATCTGTCCGGAATCAACGACGCGTGAGTTTGGTGGCTACGCAAATTTGTTTAATAAATAAACTAAATAAACCCAGTGTTTCTCAACCTTAGCAACGTAAAATGCGTGTACTTTAATTGCCAGAGTTCCCCCAGCCAGCCCTGCGCTTAGCTATTATTTTTTAATTTGGCATTTTAGTCTTCTCTTTTTCTCTGGCTCTGGTTTAAAAAGCAGAACAAAACTTCCAGTTAAAAACAATACATTATAACAATATCACCCCCTTCCCATAAGAGGGGTGGGGAAACACAAACTAACTAAAGCAGTGTTTCTCAACCTTGGCAACTTGAAGATGTCCGGACTTCAACTCCCAGAATTCCCCAGCCAGCGAATGCTGGCTGGGGGATTCTGGGAGTTGAAGTCCGGACATCTTCAAGTGGCTGGGGGATTCTGGGAGTTGAAGTCCGGACATCTTCAAGTTGCCAAGGTTGAGAAACACTGAACTAAAGAGAAAAAAAGCAACAACGAAAACAGAATTAGAGCATCAAAGACGGGGAAAATCTGTATAAACACAGCTAAATCAACAGAGGAGTAAAAACCAGCTTTTTTTAAAAAAAAAAAAGCCTGCATAAATTGATCTATACTTAATAGGTAATTATATTATATTTGCTTTAGGGGGATTTTGCTTAGAATGAAGCATTTATAAAGCACCATTTAGGCAAACGTTTTGAAAGCAGATGGCAAATCCTCATTAAAAATGACGAAAAACAGAACGGCTCCCCAGAATTGCACAGAAACACCGAAGCAAAACCACAATACTGAATGGTAATGGGAGGCTGCTGCACGTACACACTAACTAATTTGTGTAAGCTCCTTGCAGACTGCTGGTCATTTGCAATCTTTTAAAGCAGTGTTTCTCAACCTTGGCAACTTGAAGATGTCCGGACTTCAACTCCCAGAATCCCCCAGCCACTTGAAGATGTCCGGACTTCAACTCCCAGAATCCCCCCAGCATTCGCTGGCTGGGGAATTCTGGGAGTTGAAGTCCGGACATCTTCAAGTTGCCAAGGTTGAGAAACACTGTTTTAGAGGGTCCTTGAGGCCACTTGGAGGCTTATCTGTGTCCTCAGGGTCACCCGAGTGGTGCAAATCGTCTTCAGTTTTTCCTCTGGAAATCCATTCCTGCTCCACCACCACTCCAAGGGTCTTCATCCCAAATTGTATAGCTAAAAGTCGGTAGAGATTCTCAGTCCTCCAGGTCCCGGTTGTCCCAAAGGTGCTTTTTTCAGGAGGCAACTGGACTTCCTTGTTTTTCTTCTTTAGAAGACGTTTCGCTTCTCGTCAAAGGAGCTTCTTCAGTTCTTCCACGGGGCAACAAGGTCACTTACATCTCCCTTGTCAAAGCTGCTCCCCAAGGCCTCGTTCTGCCCCCGGGGGGCTTCCGAATACAAAGCCAACCTCTCCTCTTAATGGGCTGTTTGTGACTCAAGCCCTGAGGTTGGGCCCGGGGGGACTTGGAACTGTTTTCTGGAGCCGCCCTTCAGAGGTAAACAGCGCAGGTAGCAGGTGTGAAGCTGCAGGTTGACGTCAGCTGAGCGGAGCTGAGCACGAAATGCAACAGAAATATTCCATCGCCACTTCAACTCCGCAGGTTGTGTTGAGGAATTAACTCCTTTAACAAGGTTCCCGTCGCGCATACTGTATGTGTTAGTCCATGATGGCTAACCTTTTCCGGACTTGGTGCCCAAAGTGTGCGCAAATACGCATCCCCAAACCCCCCAAATGCAATGCACATGTGGGCCCCGTGCATGCACCCCACCTCACACGCATGTCCGCACCCCTGCAACACCCCACACCCCACGCATGCATGCATGGCTCCCCTGTGTTCCACACCCCCGCACACACGTGCATGTCCCCTGCCCGCACCTCACCTCCCGTGCATGCATGCTTGGGAGTCCACACACATCCACCCCCTTCAGAGACCTGAAGGCCAGCTGGCCAATGGAAGGTGCACACGCATCACCTATGTACTAGTCGTTCCCAACTCTAGGGGGCGGTGCTCATCTCTGTTTCAAAGCTGAAGAGCCAGCGCTGTCCGAAGATGTCTCTGTGGTCATGTGGCTGGCATGACTCAATGCCGAAGGCGCATGGAACACTGTTACCTTCCCACCAAAGGTGGTCCCTATTTTTCGACTTGCATTTTTTACCTGCTTTCGAACTGCTAGGTTGGCAGAAGCTGGGACAAGGAACGGGAGCTCACTCCGTTACGCGGCGCTAGGGATTCGAACCGCCAAAACTGCCGATTTTTCTGACCGACAAGCTCAGCGTCTTAGTCCCTGAGCCACCGCGTCCCCTTTAACTCCTTTAGAAAGGATAAATATTGTTTTGGGTTTAGTAGGCAGAGACAGGTAAGAAGAAAAAAACAAGGAAGGTGTTATTCCTAAGAGAAGTTGGTGATACCCCTTTTCATCCAGTTTTGCTGTCCCGGTTTTTGCTTCGGATGAACCTGCAAAAAAAGTGGTCCCACATACTGAAGCTCCCCGATGAATATTGTCTAAGTTCTTCGGAAATCTCTTCAATCGAGGGATAGATAGAAGAAGGGTCAAAAAGAATGTCAAGCATATTGTGAGGCATGCTAAAAAGAAGAAGCTCCGATTGTACTGCTATTTTGACTTTGCGGGATCCTTGGTGCTAGCACTGATGATGTTACCTAGTTTGGTAGTGAAATGTCTGCAAGAAAACCAGCAAGCTCAAAGATTGCCAAGGAGGACACAGTCTGCCCTCTTCCTCCTTACTCCCTTCTAGCGTTGATGTTGTTACCTAGTTTGGTAGTGAAACGTCTGCAAGAAAACCACCAGGCTCAAAGAATGCCAAGGAGGACACAGTCTGCCCTCTTCCTCTTCCTTCTCACTCCCTTCTAGCGTTGATGATGTTACCTAGTTTGGTAGTGAAACGTCTGCAAGAAAACCACCAGGCTCAAAGATTGCCAAGGAGGACACAGTCTGCCCTCTTCCTCCTCACTCCCTTCTAGCATTGATGATGTTACCTAGTTTGGTAGTGAAACATCTGCAAGAAAACCACCAGGCTCAAAGATTGCCAAGGAGGACACAGTCTGCCCTCTTCCTCTTCCTTCTCACTCCCTTCTAGCGTTGATGATGTTACCTAGTTTGGTAGTGAAACGTCTGCAAGAAAACCACCAGGCTCAAAGAATGCCAAGGAGGACACAGTCTGCCCTCTTCCTTCTCACTCCCTTCTAGTGTTGATGATGTTACCTAGTTTGGTAGTGAAACGTCTGCAAGAAAACCGCCAGGCTCAAAGAATGCCAAGGAGGACACAGTCTGCCCTCTTCCTCTTCCTTCTCACTCCCTTCTAGCGTTGATGATGTTACCTAGTTTGGTAGTGAAACGTCTGCAAGAAAACCACCAGGCTTGGTTGCGTTCATGCCATAAACCAAGTAGAATCAAAAGACTTTGCAAGAACAAATGGCTTTTCTGTCTATTTAACTATTGTTGAGTCGGTCATCTGCACCCCTATAACTGTCTGGCTTGGCTCTGCAACCCAACAAGACAGACACAGACTTCAGAGGAGAATCAGAACGGCAGAAAAAACAATTACTGCCAACCTGCCTTCCATTGAGGACCTGTACACTGCATGAGTCAAAAAGAGGGCTGTGAAAATATCTACAGACCCCTCACATCCTGGACACAAATTGTTTCAACTCCTACCCTCAAAACGACGCTATAGAGCATTGCACACCAAGACAACTGGACACAAGAACAGTTTTTTTTTCCCCAAATGCCATCACTTTGCTAAACAAATAATTCCTTCACCACTGTCAAACTATTCACCGCACTACTATTAATCTTCTCATCGTTCCTATCCCCCATCTCCTCCCACTTATGACTGCAGGACTGTAACTTTGTGGCTTGTATCCTTATGATTTATATCGATATTGATTGTTTCCTGATTGCTTATTTGTACCCTATGATTATCATTAAGTGTTGTACCTTATGATTCTTGATGAATGTATCTTGTCTTTTTATGTACACTCAGAGCATCTGCACCAAAGACAAATTCCTTGAGTGTCCAATCACACTTGGCCAGTAAAGAATTCTATTCTATTCCATTCCATATTCTATTCTATTCCATTCCATTCCATATTATATTCCATTCCATATTCTATTCTATTCCATTCCATTCCATATTCTATTCTATTCCATTCCATTCCATATTATATTCCATTCCATTCCATATTCTATTCCATTCCATTCCATTCCATATTCTATTCCATTCCATTCCATTCCATATTCTATTCCATTCCATTCCATTCCATATTCTATTCCATTCCATTCCATTCCATATTCTATTCTATTCCATTCCATTTCATATTCTATTCCATTCCATATTATATTCTATTCCATTCCATTCCATATTATATTCCATTCCATATTCTATTCCATTCCATTCCATATTCTATTCCATTCCATTCCATTCCATTCAATTCCATATTCTATTCCATTCCATATTGAATTGAATTTATTTTATTATATATTTTATTCTATTCTATTCTATTATTTCCATATTCTCTTCTATTCCTTCCATATTCTATTCTGTTTTTCCTCTATTCTTTTTTTTTAATTTTTATTATAAACACTAATATACATTGACAAAAAACATAGACAACACTTACAAATAACAAATAACATCGGAACTTCACACTCCCTCTTACAGCAGATATCTTTATTCTATTCTATTCTATTCTTTCCATATTCTATTCCATTCTATTCTATGCAATGTTTTGCCAGCACCATCCTTCACCTGTTAAAACAGAACAGGAAGAGGTTTGATTGGACATTAGCCTGGAGAGTAACAGAAATAAAAAAAAACTTAAATTATTTAAGTCTTTACTGTACAGATGTAAAAAGAGAGAGCAAGAGAGCAAAATAACAGAGCTTGTCTTCCCCTTTCTGTTGGAGGAGATTTCTGTTGGCACGGATTTCATTTCGTCTCTCAGCGTCTAAACCGCTCCCTGGGACAAAATATTCCCTTTCCGAGGTTAGGTTTCTTCATCTGTGTAATCAGCATAATAATAAATCACCATCCCAGCCTGGAGCAATCATGGCGAAAGAAATCAGGATTACGGAAGCTAATTCTGCTTGAGAATTAACTGCGCAACAGCTGTAGGGAAGACGATACGTCACATTCTAAAACTCTGCAAAAGACTCACATTTAATCCTTTTCTGCAAAATCAAGGCACTTTGGAGGAGATGTCGCAGGAAAGCACTCAGCGGGCAGCAGGAAGCAGGGAAATAAGGAACTGTGATTCGAACGAAGGCCCACAGGTGACCAATAGCAATCCATTTTCATTACCCTCTGAAAATGAGGCTCGCAGATCAACAAATGGTATATCTCGTGGCGACATTCAGCTTAAGCAAAACATATGGCAAGCTTGTGCCAAGCAGGTGCCATCCTGATGGGTGGGATTGAAACTCATAACATTTCCCAGCTGGGTACTGTTTATTTTATTTATTTGTTTGTTTTGTCAAGTGTTTGTAAGATAATAGGCATAAGTACCTACAAGATTATGAATACATGAAATGGATACGAATAAATGGGGACATTAGGACAGGGATGGTAGGCACTTTGGCTTGCTTATGCATGCTCCCCTTGCAGACCTCTTAGGAATGGGGTGAGGTTGACAGTAGGACAGTCTAAGGTTAAAGTTTTGGGGATTCGGGGAAGAAACCACAGAGTCAGGTAGAGCTTGAACAAACCTGAACATTGGGCACTTCTAATAAAATGAAATTCAATGGGGAAAAGAATAAGGTTCTACATTTAGGCAAAAAAAAACAGAAATGCACAGGTACAGTATAGGTGGTACCTTCCTCAATAGTAGTAACTGTGAGAGGGATCTTGGAGTCCTAGTGGACAACCATTTAAATAGGAGCCAGCTGTGTGCAGCTGCTGCCAAAAAAGCCAACACAGTTCTAGGCTGCATCAACAGAGGGATAGAATCAAGACCACGTGAAGTGTTTTAATATCACTTTATAATGCCTTGGTAAGGCCACACTTGGAATACAGCATTCAGTTTTGGTCACCACGATGTAGAAAAGATGTGGAGACTCTGTAAAGAGTGCAGAGAAGAGCAACAAAGATGATTACGGGACTGGAGACTAAAACATATGAAGAACGGTTGCAGGAAATGGGTATGTCTAGTTTAATGAAAAGGAGGACTAGGGGAGACATGATAGCAGTCTTCCAATACCTCAGGGGTTGCCACAAAGAAGAGGGAGTCAAGCTATTTTGCAAGGCACCTGAGGGTAGAACAAGAAGCAATGGGTGGAAACTAATCAAGGAGAGAAGCAACTTAGACCTAAGGAGAAATTTCCTGACAGAACAATTAATCAGTGGAACAGAAGTTGCCTCCAGAAGTTGTGAATGCCCCAACACTGGAAGCCTTTAAGAAGATGTTGGATAGCCATTTGTCTGAAACGGTATAGGGTTTACTGCCTAGGCAGGGGGTTGGACTAGAAGACCTCCAAGGTCCCTTCCAACTCTGCTATTGCATTGTATTGTATAGAGCATTTCAGGCATGGACCACTCTGTTGCTGACGTTGTATTTTCTGCAATTGAGTTTAGAGCAGTTCACCTTGAGTTTGTATCTATTGTGTGCTCATGTATTGTTGTGGTTGAAGCTGAAGTAGTCGTTGACAGATAGGACATTGTAGCAGACAATTTTGTGTACTATGATTAGATCGGACCTTAATCGACGTAGTTCTAGGTTGTCCAGGCCCAAAATTTCAACCCTGGTGGGATTCTATTGTGAGCAGAGGAGTGGAGGACGCATCTCGTGAAATACCTCTGGACCCGCTCAATTGTATTAATGTCCAATTATCATCATCAATGCTAGCATCAAGGACCCACAAAGTCAAGGCAGAAGTACAAATCAAACCCCTGGCTTTCTTTTTTACATGCCTCACAAGATGCTTGACGTTTTTTGCCCGTATCTTGTAGATATTCCTTCAGAGCTCGGACAATATTCATTAGATTTTTCATCTACAAGAAAGCCACCAAGGTCGGAGAGCAACAAGGACTCCACAATTGAATCCAAAACTACGAATATTCTGTTCTATTGATAGAAAACATACTTTGCTGGATATTCAGGGCATGAAGTTCTGAAACTGTTCCCATTTCCTAAGGAGGATACGTTCCTAGGAGAAAAAGGTACCAAATAAAAGGAGTGCTTATCTATCAGAACAGAGTTGGAAGGAACCTTGGAGGTCTTCTAGTCCAACCCCCTGATCAAGCACGAGAGAGCTTCTTTTGACAACTCCAGGACCAATGAGTTTACTAAGAATCCCATGCATTGTTGTGTTGTTGTTTTTTTACAGTATTTTAAAGGTCATTGGGGGACGCAGTGGCTCAGGGTCCAAGACGCTGAAAATGTCTATCAGAAAGGTCAGCACTTTGGCAGTTCGAATCCCTAGTGCGGCCTAACAGGGTGAGCTCGCATTACTTGTCCCAGCTTCTGCCAACCTAGCAGTTCGAAAGCACGTAAAAAATGCAAGTAGAAATATAGGGACCATCTTTGGTGGGAAGATAACAGCGTTTCGTGCGCCTTTGGCATTTAGTCATGCCGGCCACATGACCACGGAGACGTCTTCGGACAGTGCTGGCTCTTTGGTTTAGAAATGGAGATGAGCACTGCCCCCTAGAGTCGGGAACGACTAGCACATATGTGCGAGGGGAACCTTTACCTTGTGAAAAAGAATGGAGCTGGAAGGGACCTTGGAGGTCTTCTAGTCCAACCCCTTGCTCAAGCAGGAGACAACTGCTTTTGATTACTCCAGGACCAATGAGTTTGCTAAGAATCCCATGCATGCTGTTGTTGTTTTTTACAGAATCTAAAAGGTCATAGGGACCTTGCTGTGATTGAGAAGGAAGCAACCAGCTATGAATTCTTTTCTACCGTGGATTTCAGAAAACGACTCGTCCTCACAATGAAAAACCCCCTCCTTGCAAAAGGACGGGCGCGCAAACACCTGAACATGCAGACAGCTGCTATCAACACACACTGTTGACACAAGAGTTACCGCTGGAAGCTGTTGAATAACAAGGCCGAGCATTATCATGAAATTGCAAATGGGAATTTCAGATTTGTTTTCTCCTTACAAAGGACGCCTTCCTGTCCATGTTGGTTTTGAGGCCTTTTAAAAAAACAGGGAAAGAAAATTGAAGCCCACAATTGATAACAATTCCAGGTGTGGAAAGTTTTCCACCTGAAAACACAGAAACGGTAAAGATAAACTGTGTAATTTTTCTGATTGAAAAAAAAAAGGTTAGAATGTTAGAATAGAATAGAGCTGGAAGGGACCTTGGAGGTCTTCTAGTCCAGCCCCCTGCTCAGGCAGGAGAACCGTTACTATTTCAGACAAGTGATTGTCTAGTCTCTTCTTGAAAACCTCCAGTGATGGAGTCTCCATGATTTCTGAAGGCAACTTCTGTTCCACTGGTTTATTGTCCTCACCGTTAGGAAGTTTCTCCTTAACTCCAAATTGCTTCTCTCTTTGATTAGTTTCCAACCATTGTTTCTTGTCCTGCCCTCTGGTGCTTTAGAGAATAATTTGACCCGTAACAAAAGTATAAGAATGGCAAAGAAAAAGAATAACCATGTGAATGTATACCTATAATTGTATGTAAGAGAATAAATGATAGTAAGAATATAAAGCATAATATAGGTAAACAATATTTTGGTATAAATAGCTAAGTATAAATAAATATAGAATAGCACATAAAAATGGATAACGATTAAGGGGACCATGAATGCAAGATAGAAATGTATAAAAGGGAAAACACTAACTGTAAAGAAACCGATACGGAACTGCTGTATGATACACGATGGAACTTCTTGTTCCTATGTTGTTTTAAGTCATGAGTTTGTTTTTGTTGATGTGTTTATGTGTTTAAAATATTTTTTTTTAAAAAATAGAGAATAATTTGACCCTTTCTTCTTTGTGGCACCCCCCCCCCCAAAAAAAATACTGGAATACTGCTATCATGTCACCTCTAATTCTTCTTTTCTTCAAACTAGCCAAACCTTAATCCTTCAGCCGTTCTTCATATGTTTTAGCCTCCAGGCCTTTGACCATCTGAATTGCTCCTCTCTGAACTTTTTCCAAAGTCCCAACCTCTTTTTTGTAGTGCGGGGACCAAAGTTGTTTGCAGTATTCCAGGTGTGGCCTCACTAGGGTTTTATAAAGTATTACTAGTTCTTCACGCAATCTTCATCCTATGCCTCTGTTTATGCAATCCAGGATTGTCTTAGGTCAGTGGTCCCCAACCTTTTTATCGCCGCGGACCAGTCAGCCTTTGATAATTTTACCGTGGCCCGCTGAGCGCGCGCAGGGGTGGGCGGGCGTTGTTTTAAATCCACCTTCCCAATTCAACACCTGAATCATATCCCACTTTCCATTTTGTATGTAGATTTTAAGGAATAAACAGCTGAATTAATCAAGGTCAAAGATAAAAAGAGCAAGGGCAAAATTAAATAAGCCAGAGGATAGCAATGTAAAAAGAATACAGTATTAAGGAGAGAAAGGAGAAGAAAAAACCTCGCTTCTGCTGAGGTCAGGGAAATGTTTGATACTGATCTGGCTGGGTAAGAGTCCAAGAGTCCATATCGCCAATAACTACGTGTGGGGGGAAAGGAAATGTGTTTTGTGAGGAAGAGAAAGAGCGTGCTTCACCGATGCCAGTTGGCGAAATTTTGGAAGAGAGGCAAGAGACTTCAGGCACTGAGCCCTCACCCCTGGCTGCGGCAACTGGAGCGGGCGGGAGGCAGGGAAGGGGTGGGCAAGACCGCCGCTTTTCCACTGTGCGCTGCAATAGCGGCAGCGGCGGCCTGAATCTGGCGACTGCCCCTCACCACCTCAGGCGGCGCTCATACCCTCCCCTTTCCTGCTCTACCGTTAGACTCCTCTCAGCCCCCCACCCACGCCCGCGGAGGGCGCACGAGCGCCAAAATCGCGCACCCCCATCTCCCCTCAAAAGACCCCCCCTGCCCTCGGCTGCCTGACGTTCTCTCTCTCTCTCTCTCTCTCTACCTCTCCCGCCGTTCCTTCTCACAAGCCAAGGCTGGGCGGGGAAGCGAGAAAAAGAAGAGAGCGGCCTCCAAGGGCTTCCGCTTCCAGCGCATGGTCCGCCCCCTCCTCGCCTCACTTCCAGGCGAGCCGACTGAGGCGAGAAAGGAGAAAGAGGCGGAGGCGTTCACTGAGGGGACGGCTGACTCGGGGAGGGGGCGGAGGTGGTGTAGTAGCGGGGGATTCTTCCTCCTCGCCTCACTTGCTCCTGTGCTTCCGCGCAGCTCCCTCCCTCCGGCGACGGCACTGCATGAGTGAAGAGTCGGCCGTTGCATGGCCCCCGGCCGCTGCGTGGCCCGGTGCCAGGTACTCCACGGCCCGGCACCGGTCCGCGGACCGGGGGTTGGGGACCACTGTCTTAGGTGATCCGGTTTCATTTTGAACAGGTAATTGAGCAAGAGAAAAAGCAAGCAACTCACCTGGCTCAAAATGTTCTCCAGCTATCCCTGGTGGCCCATATCTTATTACCGTATTTTTCAGAGTATAAGAGGCACCTTTCCCCACTCCAAGAGTGTGTGGACATATTGGTGCGTCTTATACACCGAATACAGTCATTTTTTGGCCTCCCTAAGCCCCACCCCCGCATCCCATTTTTGTGAAAAACATCATTTTTTGCAAAAACTGGAGGCTTTTTTGCCTTCCCTCAGCCCTCTTCAGGCTTCAGCAGGGCTGGGGGGAAGGCAAAAATGCCCCTATTTTTGAAAAAAAAAAACAGGCCAAAAACGGCCCGTTTTTCACAAAAACGGAGGCTTTTTTGCCTTCCTTCAGCCCCCAGCAGCCCCCTGCAGGTTTCAGCAGCGCTGGGGCAAGGCAAAAATGGGGGCATTTTTTTTCTTCCCCCAGCCCTGATGAAGCCTGCAGAGTGTTTCTGGGAGCTGAGGGAAGCCAAAGCTTTATTTTTTCTTACTTACCTATTCGAAATCTTGGTCCGTCTCATAGTCGGAAAAAATACGGTATTTATTTGCTGCCTTCTTGGAAAGGGGACCAGGGAGAAATTCCTAGTAAAGAACTGAACATACTGAAACAGTGTCGGCTTGACCCAACCTGAGATATTGAATTAGAATTACAAGCGGAGGTTATTAGAATTAAAAGTGCACACACCGATGGGAGGATTGGTCTCCTGTACGATCTCTGTTATACACTACAATCACGGGACACTAACATGTTGATATTGGTTTCTGGCTGAGTTTGAAAACCATCCACTGTTTAAACAGAGGCATTGGAGGAAGATTATGCGAAAAACTGGCAATACTTATAAAACCCTACTGAGACCAAACCCGGAATATTGCAACCAATTTTGGTCACTATGCTACAAAAAAGAGGTTGAGACTTTGGAAAAAGTTCAGAGAAGACCAATTAAGACGATCAAAGGCCTGGAGACTAAAACATAGGAAGAATGGCTGCAGAGTTTAGGCTTGGCTAGTCTAAAGAAAAGAAGAATTAGGGGTGACATGATAGCAGTATTCCAGTATTTGGGTGTCTGCCACGAAGGGGAGGCAGTCAACTTATTTCCAAAGCACCAGAGGGCAGGACAAGAAACAATGGTTGGAAATTAATCAAAGAGAGAGGCAACCTGGAATTAATGAGAAAGTTCCTAACGGTGAGGACAATTAACCCGTGGGACAGAAGTTGCCTCCAGAAATCGTGGGCACTCCATCATTGGAGGTTTTTAAGAAGAGACTGGACAGTCGCATGTCTGAAATGGTATAAGTTCTCCTCCCTGAGCAGGGGGTTGGACTAGAAGGCCTCCAAGGTCCCTTCCAGCTCTATTCTATTCTAACATTTTTTTATTGAGTTGTAAGATAAAAAAAAAGATACAAAATGAAATGTAAATAGGAAAACAGTGGGGACAAAGAGGGGGAAGAGAGGGGAGGAAGGGTAAGAAAAAGGAAAGAAAAAGAAAACATTGACTTCTGATTCACTCTGTTGCAGTAAAATAAGGCATTAACATCAAATCACACCAACAAGCCATTTCTACAAAGTTCGATCAATCTAAACGGTAAAACCCAAAATCAAAGTTTCATTCATTTCCACTCCAAGCACGAAGATCAGACGCTGTCGCCAAAAGCACTTCTATTCTCTCCTTTGATAAAAAGAGTCAGTTTTGCCATCCCAGCCATCATCTTCTGCAACCATTTGTGCCATAAACAAGTTCAACAGATGAAAAGAGTTGGAAGGGACCTTATAGGTCATCTAGTCCAACCTGGGGCCCAAGCAGGAGACCCTACACCATTTCTGACAAATGGCAGTCCAGTCTCTTCTCGAAAGTCTCCAGGGATGAAGCTCCCACAACTTCTGAAGGCAACTTGGTTGATTTGTTCTCATTGTCAGAAAACATCTCCTAATTTCCATGTTGAATCTCTCCTTGGTCAGCTTCCATCCATTATTCCTTGTCTGGCCTTCGGGTGCCTTGGAAAATAGCTTGATCCCCCTCCTCTCTGTGGCAGCCCCTCAAATATTGGAAGACTTCTATCATGCCTCCCCTGGTCCTTCTCTTCACTAAATTAGCCAGGCCCAATTCCTGCAACTGTTCATCGTATGTTTTAGTCAGAGTTTGAAAGACATCCAGAGTTGGCTACTATGGGAACCAAACACTAGACTAGATAGGCCCACAGGGTTGTTTTTTGATAGGAAATCAATGCCCTGAAATCAAACAGTGACCACGAAACAGACAAATCTAGTTTAGGTGTGCATGGAGTCCTTGACTTAGAGGCTATTCATCTAGCGACAGTTACAACAGCACTGGGGGGCGGGGGAGACTTCATCCTGGGGTGCACAATTCTCAAGCACTTAAAAAAATGCACCAAAGGATGAAGAGGGAAGCCTAAAATATTCTAGATTTTCACAGAAGCTCTGGGGTCCTTAGGGGAAGGGGGAAACAGGAACAAAGGAATTGTGCAAAAAAAGGAAGGAAGGAAGGAGAGAGAGAGAAGGGAAGGGAAAGGAAGGAAGGGAAAGGAGGAAGGAAGGAAAAGGAAAGGAAAGAAGGGAGGAAAGGAGGAAGGAAGGAAGGAAGGAAGAGGAAAGGAAAGAAGAAAGGAAGGAGGAAGGAAGGAAAGAAAAGGAAAGAAAAGGAAAGGAAAGAAGAAGGAAGGAAGAAGGAAGGAAAAGGAAAGGAAAGGAGGAAGGAAGGAAGGGAAAGAAGGGAGGGAGAAAGGAAGGCAGGAAAGAAGGAAGGAAGGAAGGAAGGAAGGAAGAAAGAAAGAAAGAAAGAAAGAAAGAAAGAAAGAAAGAAAGAAAGAAAGAAAGAAAGAAAGAAAGAAAGAAAGAAAGAAAATTTAGCCATGGAAAGCTGGTTCCCAGGAAAGTGAAATTCTGGGGACAGAAAGTTTGGTTTAGTTTAATGAGGTTTAGACATCCAGGAAGACCTGATTTTTCTCTTAGAACATCCGGTTACTCTGAAAGCCATTTCTTAACCTGATGTCTTCCTGGTCGGTTTTGCTCCCTCCAGTATCCTGCAAACAAAACGCCAAGGTAGGAAATAAAATAATAATAAGCCATGGTTGAATTGACAAGATTTATGGCTTGTGGTTTAAAAAGAAGGCAATGTTTATTGACCGAGGCTAGGGAGATAGAAATCATCTTAATCTGGATTTTCATGCAGGAACCTCAAGAGCACCTTCAAGCAAACAGAAGGTCCATTGTGCTCGTCACGCTCGCTTCCATCTTTCTTAAAAAAAAATAGTGGTGGCCATTTCTGACAATAGTTCCAACTGCCTCATTAGAAATGCAAGGAACTCTTTCATTTCAGCAGGGAATGGCGGTTGCTAACAACTCAAAGAATGGAGGCCTTTGAACTATGGTGCTGGAGAAGACTCCTACGAGTCCCTTGGACTGCAAGGCCATCAAACCGGTCCATCCTAGAGAAGATCAACTCTGACTGCTCTTTAGAAGGCCAGATCCTGAAAAGGAAACTCAAATCCTTTGGCCACCTAATGGGAAGGAAGGACTCCCTGGAGAATGCTGGGAACGATGGAGGGCAAAAGAAGAAGAAGGGGATGGCAGAGAATGAGGTGGCTGGATGGAGTCACCAAAGCAGTCGGCGTGAGCTTAAATGGACTCCAGAGGATGGTAGAGGACAGGAAGGCCTGGAGGAACATTGTCCATGGGGTCACGATGGGTCAGACACGACTTCGCAACTAACAACAACAACACAACTCTTATTCTTTTAGAGGCCTTCCTTTAAATTTAAAAATAGCTCCCTTTAAACCTCACGTCCGCTGTTACGTCATGGAGAAAGAGAAGAAGGCTGGGACTTGAAGTCTCTCATGGACTCAACAAACCCAACACATGTTGACATCTCAAAAAGAGGCAAACAGGCTTGTCTAGGAAGGAGAGGGAGAAGTCTGGAGAGGACACCCTTAGGGTTCTTGCACAAGGAACTCGAGCCACACACAAGGATGACAACCATGGATTTCAACGTTCATAGGTGAGGAAGATCCAGAAACTCAATCAGCGCCGAAGTTCGGTGGGAACCAAGCTCCCAATATTGTTTGCCGCGTTTGATGGAAATAACAGCACCCTCTAGATCTGTGCAGATTTTTTCAGTCACCCAGGTCACGGATGTCCCAAATATTTTTTTTTTTTCAAAAGTCAACTTGGACCTTCTTGGTTTTTGCTTTGAACATGTTTCGCTTCTTATTTGTAATTCTTATTTGCTTATTTGTACCCTATGACTATCAGTAAGTGTTGTACCTTATGATTCTTGATGAATATATCTTGTCTTTTTATGTACACTTGAGAGCATCTGCACCAGAAACAAATTCCTTGTGTGTCCAATCACACTTGGCCAATAAATAATTATATTCTATTCTATTCTTCTATTTTATATTCTATTATTCTATTCCTAGTCTATTTCTATTCTATTCTTCTATTCCTATTCTATATTCTTCTATTCCTATTCTATTCTCCTATTTCTATTCTATTCTTCTATTCCTATTCTATATTCTTCTATTCCTATTCCTATTCTATTTCTATTCTATTCTTATTTCTATTCTATTTCTATTGTATTCTATTTTCTATTCTATTTTTTCTATTCCTATTCCTGTTCTAATTTTCTATTCCTAGTCTATTTCTAGTCTATTCTTCTATTCCTATTCTATAGTCTTCTATTCCTATTCTATTTCTATTCTATTCTTATTTCTATTCTATTCCTATTCTATTTTTTCTATTCCTATTCAATTCTTTATTCTATTCTATTCCTATTCTATTCTTCTTTTCTATTCTATTTCTATTCTATTATTCTATTCCATTCATTCTCTATTCTATTCTATTTTATCTCTGTCAAACTATTCACTAAGGCTGCATTACTATTACTATTATTTACTATTAGTCTTCTCAACATTCCTATCACCCGTCTCCTCCCACTTATGACTGCAGGACTGTAACTTCGTTGCTTGTATCCTTACAATTTATATCGATTGTTTCCTGATTGCTTATTTGTACCCTATGACTGTCGTTAAGTGTTGTACCTTATGATTCTTGATGAATGTTATCTTGTCTTTTTATGTACATTGAGAAGATATGCACCAAAGACAAATTCCTTCTCTGTCCAATTACACTTGGCCAATAAAGAATTCAATCCCATTCAATTCCTAACCCTAACCATTATTCTTATTCTTACTCTATTCTCATCCAGGAAGCTTCTTCTGTTCTATCAGTCCGGTGGGGAATACCAGAACTGAAGAAGCTTCTTGGACCGGAAGCAAAAATAAATAAAAGCATTTCCAGAAAGGTTTCATTTTGCCTTTCAGGAAAGCACCTTCGGGGCTCAAAGCTGGACAATCTGCAAGTTGCAACAAAGACCACAGCCTTGACCAGACCCATCTGCAAACAGCTGGCAAAGGAGTCCCATAAAAACTGGGATTTCCAGTTCTTCCTACAGGCCAGGAACAAACCGTGAAGCCCATCTGCAAAGCAGCCTTGATGTACACTGATCTTTTTTTTTTCCAGGCCTCCCCCCCTTCCCCAAAGAAACCCACCAACCCAGCCTCTCAAAGCCCCTTGGCGAGGGGCTTGCAAGCAAAACAACAAACATCCAGCTTGGTCCGAGCTGGTGCCCCTGTCTACACAACCATTGTGATGTCCCTTTTTCCCACTGCACCCTCGACCAAGGATATTTCATTTCAATTTTAAGTCTCTGTCAAGCATATATAATATAACCTTAAATCATTGCAAGGGAGGGGGGGGGCGATTAGCAATTTCCCACCTTGCCCCCCCATCCCTGCCACTAATTCTAATTTCCTACCCTCCCCCTCTTCCCTCCCTCCGGAGTCACTTAGCCCTGATTGATGCCCCCCTCCCCAAAGATAAAGTATCCAGCTTCCTGGCCAGGGAGGTAAGCTTAGCTCAGTGGCTGCAAGGGCACACGAAGCCCCCCTCCTCAATGAAGCACCAGCCAAGGGGGTGGGTGGGAGAGGGGCTCCTGAATCATGGTTTGCCTCCCTGCAAGCATCGCTGGGCACCCCCTTCCATTCCCCCCACCCCAAAAACCCAAAACCCTCGCGGGGGCAACAGTGGGGAGGGGGAAGCTTGCAAGTAAGAGGGGCTGTTTGCAAGTGGGGAAGGGGTGTTTTCAAGCGGGAAGGGGGTGCTTGCAAGTGGGGAGGGGGAGTTTGCAATGGGGAGGGGGTGCTTGCAAGTGGGGAGGGGGAGTTTGCAATGGGGAGGGGGTGCTTGCAAGTGGGGAGGGGGAGTTTGCAATGGGGAGGGGGAGCTGGCAAGTGGGGAGGGGGACTTTGCAAGGGGATCCTCCAAGGACGTTTCCGGGGGGGAAGCCCCCTCCCCTCTCCCCCTCTCCCCCCCGGGAGGCCAGCCTGGGGGAGGCACGGGCGAGGGGCGGCCAGCCGAAGAGGCTCGCGGCGCAGCAGAGCAACTCAGGGGGCAGAGATGCCCGTCCGGGGACCGCTCACCTGGCCGTACACCTTCACCGGCTCCTCCTGCGGCGGCGGGGGCGGCGGGGGAGGCGGCGGGGGGCTCCTTCTCCTCCTGGGGGGCTGCTCGGGGCCGGGGGGATCCTGAGCTTGGAGCCGCGCAAAGCCCCGATCCTGGGGGCGCGAGGTCAGGGCGCCGTGCAAGCGCAGGCTACTCCAAGGAGGAGCGGAGGCGGAGGCGGCGGGCGGCCGGTGGGACCCCGCCAGCAGCAGCAGCAGCGGCAGGAGCAGCGGCCGGAGGACGGCCGGGGCAGCGCCGGGCTTCCCGCTGCCGCCTGTCGCCATGTTCCTCGCTCGGCTCCGCCGGCTTTGCGCGCTCGGCAGCGGCCAAGTGGGGCGCCGCCGCCCGGAGAGAATGTGCCAAGGGATGCTGGGCTCCGGGAGCGCGCCGCGCAGGACACCCCGGGGCTCGCCTTGAAGGCGCCGCGCCCGGACGGGGCAACCCCTCCGCCGACCCCCTCGCCCGCCTCCGCCGACCCCTCCGCCCGCGCCCCGCCGGGAAGGAAGGAAGGAAGGAAGGCCAGCCAGGCACGCGTGGAACACACGGAGGCGGCTCTGCGCACGGGGGCGCGCCCGCGCGGACGGAGCCAAAGGCGGGCGTGCGCCGAGCTCTGGCCACGCACTTTCTTCTGATCTGATCTGATCTTCCTCCCTTCGTCCCTTCCTTTCTTGTCTCTATACTCGTTCCTTCCTTTCCTTTCCTTCTTCCTTCCTTCCTTCCTTCCCCCTTCCTTCGTATCTATACTCCTTCCTTTCCTTCCCTCCCTCAATCCCTCCCTCCTTCCCTCCTTGTCTGTATACTCCTTCCTTCCCTTCTTCCTTCCTTCCTCCGTCCCTTGTCTATACTTCCTCCCTCCCACCCATCCTTCCTATTCTCTATACTCCTTCCTTCCTTCCTCCTTCCTTCCTATTCTCTATACTCCTTCCTTCCTCCTCCCTTCCTTCCTTCCTTATCTCTATACTTCCCTCCCTCCCTCCCTATTCTCTATACTTCTTTCCTTCCTTCCTTATCTCTATACTCCTTTCTTCCTTCCTCCTTCCCTCCTTTCCTATTCTCTATACTCCTTCTTTCCTTCCTTCCTTCCTTATCTCCATACTCCTTCCTTCCTTATCTCTATACTTCTTCTTTCCTCCCTCCCTCCCTTCCTATTCTTTATACTCCTTCCTTCCTCCATCCCATCCTTTCTATTCTTTATACTCCTTCCTTCCTTCCTCCTTCCTTCCTTCCTTATCTCTATACTTTCCTCCCTCCCTCCCTTCCTATTCTCTATACTCCTTCTTTCCTTCCTTCCTTATCTCCATACTCCTTCCTTCCTTCCTTCCTTCATCTCTATACTCCTTTCTTCTTTCCTCCCTCCCTTCCTATTCTCTATACTCCTTCTTTCCTTCCTTCCTTATCTCCATACGCCTTCCTTCCTTCCTTCCTTCATCTCTATACTCCTTTCTTCTTTCCTCCCTCCCTTCCTATTCTCTATACTCCTTCTTTCCTTCCTTCCTTATCTCCATACTCCTTCCTTCCTTCCTTCCTTCATCTCTATACTCCTTTCTTCTTTCCTCCCTCCCTTCCTATTCTCTATACTCCTTCTTTCCTTCCTTCCTTATCTCCATACGCCTTCCTTCCTTCCTTCCTTCATCTCTATACTCCTTTCTTCTTTCCTCCCTCCCTTCCTATTCTCTATACTCCTTCTTTCCTTCCTTCCTTATCTCCATACGCCTTCCTTCCTTCCTTCCTTCATCTCTATACTCCTTTCTTCTTTCCTCCCTCCCTTCCTATTCTCTATACTCCTTCTTTCCTTCCTTCCTTATCTCCATACTCCTTACTTCCTTCCTTCCTTCATCTCTATACTCCTTTCTTCTTTCCTCCCTCCCTTCCTATTCTCTATACTCCTTCTTTCCTTCCTTCCTTATCTCCATACGCCTTCCTTCCTTCCTTCCTTCATCTCTATACTCCTTTCTTCTTTCCTCCCTCCCTTCCTATTCTCTATACTCCTTCTTTCCTTCCTTCCTTATCTCCATACGCCTTCCTTCCTTCCTCCCTTCCCCTTATCTCTATACTCCTTCCTTTCTTCCTTGTCTTTATACTCCTTCCTTCCTCTTTGCTTCCCCCTTTCCTCCCCCTCTCCATTCTTCCCTTTTCTTCTCAGCAGGAAAGAGGGCCCACGTGAACCCCCCTCCCCCAACGGGCTAGTAGTGTAAACCAGGTGTGCTACATCTGAAGCATGCTCAGTTCATCTTGGCGTTTTCTGCCTCCCCTCTAAAGCAAGAGGGAAACTCAGGTTTGACTGGCTTGCGGGCTACCACCACAGCTGCTTCCCTTTCATGAATCACCCACATCTGGATTGTTACCACACCGCTGCTGGCTGCAAGAACATTCGCTGAGGTCACCGTTCTGCAGCCAAAATCTTGCAGGCCACAAACGGAGCCACTTGTTGGTGGCTTATTTTATGACTTAGCTGCTGTGCCTGGCTTTGGGGGGATTGCGATGGGTGGCTGATACCAAAGCACCAAATCCTGAAAATGTTTACGTGTCTGGGTGTTGTGGCCCATCAGCGGAGCTGGCAGCAGATTCAGGCAGTGAGGAGGTTGGGGAGGAAGATGGGCCAGTCTTGGAATCCAGGGAAGGCTCTGAGGAGGGCTCTGTGTCGGAGGCAGAGAGGGGACCAGGGCCATATGCCAGTTATCAGCTGCCTTCGGAGTCAGACATCAGTGAGGCAGAAGAACAGATGGAGCCTGTTCCCAGTGTGCGCATGCTCAGAGTTGCCAGACGAAGGGAACAGCTAAAGAACAGGGGTCGACTTGGGAGTAAGGCCACAGGTGGACGGTGAATGGCCCCTCCCAGAGGAAATAAAAGAGGAGCGAAAGGGGAGTGGAGTTTGCAGGAGACCATTAGTTCACTTCATTGGTTTGTGACTCTCCTTGCCAAGTTTTGCAGATATCGGCCTGGCAGCTCTCCAAGCCAGATAAGGTCTGTGACTATAAATCCTCTCTTCAAAGATTTTGCTGGATGTGAATGAGTGGAATTCACAGCAAATTAATAAAAGGGTTTTTTTTGTCAGGACAAGGAGTTTGTTTCATGCTCTTGGGAAGCCTCGGTCAGAATGCTGGGCCAGAGGTGATGGCAGTTTGCTAGATGTCCTTAAAAGCTCTGGAGAAGATCATCTATTGCTCTGCAAAGGCAGCCTGGGATAAAGTCAACCAGTCCTTTGCTAGCAGCCCAAGGAAGGACATTCTACCTTCCAAGGTTCTTCTGGTTGGGAGTGATCAATGGATGGAATGGGAGACCCTCTTCTGCCAGGTCCAAACTGTAATGTGGGGTGGGCTCTCTCATAAAATAGGTAAAGGGACCCCTGCGGATTTTACTCTGCTAGTTGTTGCCAATTGTAGAGGGTGGCGGCATTCCTCTCCGTTTCAAGGCCATTGAGCCAGCGCTGTCCAAAGGGATTTCCGCGGTCATGGGGCCAGTATGACATCACGGAGCCCTGTTATCTTCCCACCAAAGTGGTACCTATTTATCTGCTTGCATTTGCATGCTCTTGAACTGCTAGGTTGGCAGGCGCTATAAAAAGGTAAAGGTTCCCCTCGCACATATGTGCTAGTTGTTCCCGACTGTAGGGGGCGGTGCTCATCTCTGTTTCAAAGCTGAACAACCAGCGCTGTCTGAAGACATCTCCGCGGTCATGTGACCAGCATGACTCAACGCCAAAGGCACATGGAACGCTGTTCCCTTCCCACCAAAGGGGGTTCCTATTTTTCTAATTGCATTTTTACATGCTTTCGAACTGCTAGGTTGGCAGAAGCTGGGACAAGGAACGGGAGCTCACTCCATTATGCAGCGCTAGGGATTCGAACCGCCGAACTGCCGACCTTTCTGATGGACAAGCTCAGCGTCTCAGCCCCTGAGTCGCTGCATCCCTTTTTGGCAAGAGTTATACCCCAGAATAAATTTGCTTGCCAAGCATCGAAATTTTGATCAGGTGATTGTGGAGAATTGGCAATGGTCGTAGGTGTGTGAATCCATCATAAGTCGCTTTTTTTTCATTTGCACCTGCAGATGGTCACTAGACAAATGTTTGGAAGTCAAGGACTAGCGTACTGGATAATTTGCTCCAAAGACTCGGTGTCCATGGGAAGGGAGGCCGAAGAGAATCTTCCCCCGAAGACAAGACTTTTGAGAGTCCCTTTTGAACAGGCATCTCGTCCATTTGGAACAAATTAGCAGGCTCTGGTTTGGTGCCATTTCTCCATAGGTGGGCACAGAATTATAGTCACAGTCATTGCTTCATCTTTTCCTGTTTCTGTCATCTGACCAAGTTTCCTTGGCTCATAATCCCAAGGACAGCAGTGCTCTTTTTTAAAAAATAAAATAAAATCTTGGATCATATTGTTAATATCAACAGAAGGCCACTTCCTAAGTCACAAGTGAGAAGTAATATGTCCTAAAGATACATATTGCCATTAAGATCTGCAAAATGAAGCAAGAAATCTTAGGATAGAACAGAACAGAATAGAGAATAGCATAGCATAGCATAGCATAGCATGGAATAGAATAACAGAGTTGGATAGAGAAGAGAAGAGGAGAGAATTAATAGAAGAGAATCTTTACTGAGAACAGAATAGAATAGGGATATAGAATAGAAGAGGAGAGAATTAATAGAAGAGAATCTTTATTGAGAACAGAATAGAATAGGGATATAGAAGAGAAGAGAATTAATAGAAGAGAATCTTTACTGAGAACAGAATAGAATAGAACAGAATAGAATAAGTATATAGAATAGAGAAGAGAATTAATAGAAGAGAATCTTTATTGAGAACAGAACAAAATAGAATAGGGATATAGAAGAGAAGAGAATTAATAGAAGAGAATCTTTACTGAGAACAGAATAGAATAGACTAGGGATATAGAATAGGAGAGAAGAGAATTAATAGAAGAGAATCTTTACTGAGAACAGAATAGAACAGAATAGAATAGAATAGGTATATAGAATAGGAGAGAAGAGAATTAATAGAAGAGAATATTGAGAACAGAACAAAATAGAATAGGGATATAGAAGAGAAGAGAATTAATAGAAGAGAATCTTTACTGAGAACAGAATAGAATAGACTAGGGATATAGAATAGGAGAGAAGAGAATTAATAGAAGAGAATCTTTACTGAGAACAGAATAGAACAGAATAGAATAGAATAGGTATATAGAATAGGAGAGAAGAGAATTAATAGAAGAGAATATTGAGAACAGAACAAAATAGAATAGGGATATAGAAGAGAAGAGAATTAATAGAAGAGAATCTTTACTGAGAACAGAATAGAATAGAATAGGGATATAGAATAGGAGAGAAGAGAATTAATAGAAGAGAATCTTTACTGAGAACAGAATAGAATAGGGATATAGAATAGAAGAGGAGAGAATTAATAGAAGAGAATCTTTATTGAGAACAGAAGAGAAGAGGGATATAGAATAGAATAGGAGAAGAGAAGAGAAGGGTATGAGCAACTCCAGGGTGGTTGGAGTATGTTACAGGGGTGATGAGTTAGAAGATCTCTTAGTAGATCTGAAGGACCAAGTTATGGACAGATCCTCCTGGAGATGATTTATCTGTGGGGTCATAACTGACACCAGCTTGATGGCACATCATTCATCAATCCATCCAATCCAGAGCAGGCGGCGGGTTAGAAGATGTGAGCTCAAGGGGAATTTCAGAAAGAAATGAAGTCTTTGAACCAAAGTCTTCTGTTTGTATATTCTCAAAGTCTTTTTTTAATTTAAGATCTGTAGATAATGAAACTAAATATTGTTTCATGCTCTTCTGGGACAGCCTGACCTGAATTCGGTTTGCTTCAGATGAGGAAAACGCTGATGAACCACACACTGATGCAGTTAAATGGAGCTCGTAATCTTTTATTTATCATCAAACACGCAAGCCTCAGATTTCCAAGGGGAAATTCGCCCCCTGGGTTTTGCTCTCCTGTAATTAACCTTTCTCTCTCTCTCTCTCTCTCTCTCCTCTCTCTCTCCCTCCCCCTCCCTCCCTCTCATTCTCTCTCTCTCTTTCTCTCTCTCTCCTTCCCTCCCTCCCTCTCTCTCTCTCTTTCTCTCTCTCTCCTTCCCTCCCTCCCTCCCTTTCTCTCTCTCTCTCTCTCTCTCTCCAGGGATTTCAAAAGTCTTTTTCTTTAAAGGCACCTTTGCATAAAACAGAAACCATCTTCACACAGACACAACATCCTACCTGTCAACAACTACTTCAGCTTCAACCTCAATAATACACGGGCAAACAATAAATACAAACTCAAAGTAAATCGCTCCAAACTTGATTGCAGAAAATACGACTTCAGCAACAGAGCGGTCAACACCTGGAATGCTCTACCTGATTCTGTTGTTACATCCTCAAACTCCCACAGCTTCAACCTCAAACTGTCTACCGTGGACCTCACCCCATTCAATACACGGGGGCGGTGCTCATCTCCATTTCAAAGCTGAAGAGCCAGCGCTGTCTGAAGACATCTCCGTGGTCATGTGGCCGGCATGACTAAATGCACGGAACGCTGTTCCCTTCCCACCAAAGGTGGTTCCTATTTTTCTACTTGCAATTTTACATGGTTTCAAACTGCTAGGTTGGCAGAAGCTGGGACAAGTCACGGGAGCTCACTCCGTTATGCGGCGCTAGGGATTCGAACCACCAAACTGCCGACCTTTCTTAACCGCGCCCCTTATCAATAAAGCAGGGGTGTCTTATTTTTCCAGGGACGAAGCTCCAGTTCCCCATTCTGGGTGACCGCTGAGGCTCTCATTTCAAAAGGGGGCAGAGCCTGTTTTATAAGTTTGGGTCCTGGGTTTGGATCGCTGGGCCACTGCTAAGGCAGGCAGGACCGGAGGGGACGGGTGGAATATAGTCCTGGCACAATCGCAAAGCGCTGTGTTTCCGAGAGCCTGGGAAGGCAGAGCGCATTGTTCCTCCTGGCGTCGTTAAAACTAATTCCATCCGTTCTGCTCCAGCAACTTCTGAAGGACACCAGGAGGCATCTAGGCTGGCTTTGGAGCCTCACTGCAGCACCAGAGGTTTGCACATGCCGGAGCACTTTTCTGCAGCCATAGGTCAGAGCCCCTGGCTGCCATAATATCAAAATCTCCACTGAAGTCTCTCCTGGCTGGGTGGGTCGTCTGTGATGTTCCAACCTTGGCTGCGTCGGCCTCGTCCTTCCCCGACAGCTGCTAATTCTCTCTGCAGAGGAGCTGCAAAGGGTCTTAACATTGCAATGAAAGGCAGAAGGGAGGAGAAAGGTAATGAGATCATATGCAGGCTAAGAAATTCCTCCTCACAGATTCCATGCATCCCTTCGGAAGACAGGAATCTAATTCGGGAATAGAAGAGATAAGGGTCCACAAGGGGTTAAAAGATACTTTAACAGAGCCGAAGAAGCTTCTTGGATGAGAAGCAAAATGTCTTCAAAGAAGAACAAAAAAAGTCCAGTTACCGCTTGAAAAAAGCACCTTTGGAGATAACCATGACCTGGATGATGGAGAACCTCCATAGAGATTCTCTAAATTAAAGATTCTTTTTCTTTCTTTCTTTCTTTCTTTCTTTCTTTCTTTCTTTCTTTCTTTCTTTCTTTCTTTCTTTCTTTCTTTCTTTGATGGAGAACCTCCATAGAGATTCTCTAAATTAAAGATTCTTTTTCTTTCTTTCTTTCTTTCTTTCTTTCTTTCTTTCTTTCTTTCTTTCTTTCTTTCTTTCTTTCTTTCTTTGATGGAGAACCTCCATAGAGATTCTCTAAATTAAAGATTCTTTCTTTCTCTTTCTTTCTATTTATTTCCTTTATTTCTCTCTCTCTCTTCTTTCTTTCTTTCTTTCTTTCTTTCTTTCTTTCTTACTTCTTTCCTTTCCTTTCCTTTCTTCTTCCTCTTTCTTTCCCTCTTTCTTTATCTTTCTTTCATTCTTTCTTCCCCCCTCTCTTTCTCTTTCTTTCTTTCTTTCTTTCTTTCTTTCTTTCTTTCTTTCTTTCTTTCTTTGATGGAGAACCCCCATAGAGATTCTCTAAATTAAAGATTCTTTCTTTCTTTTTCTTTCTTTCTATTTATTTCTTTTATTTCTCTCTCTCTCTTCTTTCTTTCTTTCTTACTTCTTTCCTTTCCTTTCTTTCTTTCTTTCTCTTTCTCTTTCTTTCTCTCTTTCCTTTCTTTCCTTCCTTCCTCTCTTTCTCTCTATTTATTTCTTTTTTTCTTTCCTTTCCTTTCTTCTTCCTCTTTCTTTCCCTCTTTCTTTATCTTTCTTTCATTCTTTCTTCCCCCCTCTCTTTCTCTTTCTTTCTTTCTTTCTTTCTTTCTTTCTTTCTTTCTTTCTTTGATGGAGAACCTCCATAGAGATTCTCTAAATTAAAGATTCTTTCTTTCTTTCTTTCTTTCTCTTTCTTTCTTTCTTTCTATTTATTTCCTTTATTTCTCTCTCTCTTCTTTCTTTCTTTCTTACTTCTTTTCTTTCCCTTTCTTTCTTTCCCTCTTTCTCTTTCTTTTTCTTTCTCTCTTTCCTTTCTTTCCTTCCTTCCTCTCTCCCTTTCTCTCTATTTATTTCTTTTTTCTTTCCTTTCCTTCCTTCTTCCTCTTTCTTTCCCTCTTTCCCTCTTTCTTTATCTTTCTTTCATTCTTTCTTTCCCCCCTCTCTTTCTCTTTCTTTCTTTCTTTCTTTCTTAAGCATGTGGCACCCTAGGAAAGAAGAGTCGGACAAGGCCTGCCTTGCAAGGCTGTTGGGAAGACTCCCCAAGGGAGGCTGAAAACAAGCCAGTTTGGTCTCATATTGAATGCATCAGGATAGAAATTGGGAATTTGTAAGTTCGAGTCCTGTCGAAAGTATGAAAGGCAGCTGAGTCACTTTGGGCCAATCATCAGGAGATGGTGAGTTCCAGTCTCACCTTTGTCCTCAAAGCCAGCTGGTTGATTTTGGTCCAATAACTAGAGGACTGTGAGTTCTAATCCTGCCTTAGGCATGAAAACCAGTTGGCTGACTTTGGCCAGAGTCAACTGTGGTCATAAGTCAAGGACTGTCTATAATGAAGGGAGGAAGTGAAAAGTACTCTTTCTTTTCATGTAGGAGGAGAAAACTGCTAGAGCCACGGAGGGTGACTAAACCATGATATAATGCAATCCCTAATTGTTGAAAAGCCCACTGACCTCCCTTCCGATGAGTGTCCCAAGGACTGTCAGCTTAATCATAGGTTATATTCTGATCCTTTCAGTCTTCAATCATCGTCACCCTCATCCACATGACCAAACAACCTTCCTTTTAGTGTGATGGTTCTCATGTAAGGAGATATTAAGAACGAAACTAAGGAGGAGTTTCCTGACAGAATTAACTAGTGGAACAACTTTCCTCCAGAAGTTGTGGGTGCTCTAACACTGGAAGATTTTAAGAAGAGATGGGATAACCATTTGTCTGAAGTGGTATAGATTTCCTGACTAAGCAGAGGGTTGGACTAGAAGACCTCCAAGGTCCCTTCCAGCTTCTGTTCTGCTCTGCTCTACTCCTATTCTTTTCTATTCTATTCTACTCTATTCTATTCTTCTACTTTACTCTACTCTACTCTACTTCTATCCTATCCTGTCCTATCCTATTCTTCTACTCTACTCTACTCTACTCTACTATACTCTACTCTACTCCTATTCTATTCTATTCTATTCTATTCTATTCTATTCTATTCTATTATATACTTCTACTCTACTCTACTATTCTATTCTATTCTATTCGATTCGATTCTTCTACTCTACTCTACTCTACTCCTATTGTATTGTATTGTATTGTACTCTACTTCTAATCTATTCTTATTCTATTTTTATGTTTTTAAATTGGCTGCACAGGAGACAATCCGTCCTTTGGCCCAAAGACCTACTAATAACCCTTATATATATATTTTAAAAAATCTTTCATTACAATAATTGTGAATCACCAGGGGGTTTAAATCCATCCTCTGATTAATCAGGGCTGGCTTTTTCATCAAGAGAAAAGGCTTTTCGATCGACCTAGCCAATTCCTCTATCGTTGCAACTCTGGATGGAACAACAACAAAAAAGGCCAACCTTTATTTTTTTTAAAAAAAATGTTCAGTGGGTTTATTTCTCCCCAATGCAGGATGTTCCGTTTGGTAGAAGCCTTTGGCGGATGGAAAACAGCCTCCAGCTGGAGATCGATTGCTCACGACTGTCCCAGATCTGTCATTTTCCCTTCTGCCTTCCATCTCCACCCTTCCCAATGTTGTTTTCCTTTCTTCAGCCCTTCCCTCTCTTGTCGCAGCTGTCCTCCCATCCATGTCTCCGGGACCTCCACCCAGAAATTCTAGGGACAGGCAAATGTTTTCTTGTTCTAGACTAGCGTTTTCATTATTCACCTCTTAATGCAACCCTTTCTGTCCACAGCCCACAGGTTACTCACAGCCGAACAGACGGTGTTCTTTTAGTCATCGGATACTTAATTGAGGGTTCCCGCAGCCAAATCAAAGCAAGCTTTTTTTTAAAAAATGAGAGCAAATCTTAATTACTGTATGGAGTTTGGGTTGTTTTTTTAGCGTATCCACAGGGAAAGGAGCAAAAAAGGAAAGATTATGGCCAAAACTAAGAAACTGAAGCTTTTTTTTTGATATATGCATTGCAATCGCACAATTATGGCTGCCATCTTGATTTCCTTGTGTATTTCCATTTTTTGTAAAAAAAAAAATAGTTTATTGCCGGTTGAAAAAAACACAGATATGATTAATTATATTGTCACATGGGAGAGGTTGGTTCCCCTCGCACATATGTGCTAGTCGTTCCCAACTCTAGGGGGCGGTGCTCATCTCCGTTTCAAAGCCGAAGAGCCAGTGCTGTCCGAAGACGTCGCCGTGGTCATGTGGCCGGCATGACTCAATGCCGAAGGTGCACGGAAGGCTGTTCCCTTCCCACCAAAGGTGGTTCCTATTTTTCTACTTGCATTTTTTACGTGCTTTCGAACTGCTAGGTTGGCAGAAGCTGGGACAAGTAACGGGAGCTCACTCCGTTACGCACTGCCAACCTTTCTGTCGATCACATGGGAGAAGGATCAGAATCAAGGGAAGCTTTTGATAATAT
Source organism: Thamnophis elegans (assembly GCF_009769535.1). Classification (NCBI taxonomy): domain Eukaryota; kingdom Metazoa; phylum Chordata; class Lepidosauria; order Squamata; family Natricidae; genus Thamnophis; species Thamnophis elegans. The sequence goes on from NC_045553.1 coordinate 45,373,369, forward strand.
AGGCCAGTGGTTCCCAAACTTGGCAACTTTTAAGACTTGTGGACTTCAACTCCCAGAATTCTCCAGCCAGAGCCAGCTGCTGGACTGGAGTTGAAGTCCACAAGTCTTAAAGTTGCCAAGTTTGGGAACCACTGATATAGGCAATCCTTGAGTTATGGCTGCAATTGAGCCTAACAATTACATCAATTAAGTTGTGATGTGTGTCACCATGACCTAACTGTATGACTTTCGTTTGCAGCCGTTGGTAAGTGAATGCAAAGGTTGTAAAACAGATGCCACAGTCACTGGTGGGGATTGCAAATTGAAATGAAATCAATCCAGTGGCCGATTTAATTGTGTGGTTGCTACCATGGAGGTGGGGCAGATTTTTTTAAACTATTATATGACGAATCTTTTAAATGTTTGCAAGTCACCTCTCTATGGTTTAGGCATCTTTATTTATTTAGCGTATGGCATATCATACATGGACTTGCATATATATTAGCATTTCATCTAGGTTTTAAAAACACAATAAAATATGACCTGTTAAAAGTCTCCGTCATCATGGTTGTCCCAAAGATGTTTTTTCAAGAGGCAACTGGACTTTCCTTGAATATGTTTCGCTCCTCATCCAGGAAGCTCCGCCCCGTCACCCTGACATAATGTGCAAACTTCTGCACATGTGCAGAAGGTGGTGTGCATGTGCAGATGTGGCGCATGCGCTCACATTTGCAAACCGGTAGGGAAGGGCCGTGGTAGCTCAGTGGCTAAGACGCTGAGCTTGTCCATCAGAAAGGTCGGCAGTTTGGCGGTTTGAATCCCTAGTGCTGCATAGCGGAGTGAGCTCCCGTGACTTGTCCCAGCTTCTGCCAACCTAGCAGTTCGAAAGCACGTAAAAAATGCAAGTAGAAAAAATAGGGACCACCTTTGGTGGGAAGGGAACAGCGTTCCGTGCGCTTTTGGCATTCAGTCATGCCGGCCACCTGACCACGGAGACGTCTTCGGAGAGCGCTGGTTCTTCGGCTTTGAAATGGAGATGAGCACCGCCCCCTAGAGTCGGGAACGACTAGCACATATGTGTGAGGGGAACCTTTACCTTTAGGGAAGGTAAGTGAATCCCACCGCTGGCCTCAGCGTACCCTCTGTTTAACCGCCCTGCTGCAAGGAGGACTCTGAAACACTGCAAGTAACAATGTCAGCAAACCCCTCACTGTCCTGCCTCCTCCTCTCCCGACGCCAAACGCAAACACATTGAATAATTAAAAGGTGTCTGCCGGTTGTTGTACGACTCCAGCGTGTACCCGGGGGCTGCCAAATGCAAACAGCAGACAGCGTGGGCTCCTAAAGGCTCTTGAGTTACACAATCGGTTCGGCTCGGTCTCCTGCTGCAAAGGCTTCACGGCGAGCATGCAAGGATGTGCGCCTGCTGCCTTGTTTCCCTGCGACTTCTCTCCCGCTTCTTTGCCCCGTTCCTGGCTAGTTTTTCAGTTAATGGATGGAGCTCAACCCAGGAGCAAATTGGCCTTGTGATTAGAAGCAAACTGTACGTCCTGAGCCTCCGGGGTGACTCAGCCGCCGATGTTTCCATGGACACCCGTCCGTGGCATACAGTGTGCTACCCACTCTGCCGAAGGTTAAAAATCAGGAATGCATTTTTTTTTAATGAAATTGGCCAGTAAAGGGAGTGGTGCATTGGCCTAGAGGTGGAGCTCTCGTCTCACAACCAGGAGGCTGTGAGTTCAATTCTAGGTAGAGGCAGATATTTCTCTCTCTGGGCACAATGAGAATAGATCTGCTGAACAAAACTCCTCATTGGCGACACGAAGGGCAACTGGCCAGTAAATATTCTGCTAGCTCCATTCAGTTGCCCAGACTCCACCCTGCAATGGATTATGGGGTTGTTAAAAGATGTTGTTGTTGTTGTTGTTGTTGTTGTAGTAGTAGAAGAAGAAGAAGAAGAAGAAGAAGAAGAAGAAGAAGAAGAAGAAGAAGAAGAAGAAGAAGAAGAAGAAGAAGAAAAAATAGGCCAGTAAAGGGTCAGGTGCTGGCATTGTCATTCTTTACAGCATGGGTATCCAGCCACGGAAACATTTTAAGACTTGTGGACTTCAATTCCCAGAATTCCCTGGCCAGACATGCAGGGGAATTCTGGGAATTGAAATCCACAAGTCTTAAAAGTTGTCGAGGTTGGACAACCCTTGGAAGCAAGTACCAAGAGTTACCCTCTCTGTGTGATCAGGATGCTGATACAGAGGGCAGATGCCGTCAGGGGTGGGATTCAAAAAACTTAGCAACCAGTTCTCTGCCCGATTGCTGGGTAGACATAGCCATGGTGGGTGTGGACTCCTTAGTCTCCTGCACCACAGCAGGAGGGGCGTTTTCACCCTCCCCAGGCTCTGGAGGCCCTCCGGAGGCTGGAAAGGGACCCATTTCCAGGGTTCCGGGAGCCCTATTATTTGCCCTCCCAGAGCCTCCGGGCAGGCCCTGCACTTACCTGGCATCCAAAATGGGCCTCATGGAGACTCCTGAGAGGGGGGGGGCTGGGCGGGGTGAGCCAGTCCTTGCAACTACTGGTTTGGTGAACTGGTAAATGTAGCTGTAAAATTAGCATCCGATTCACACAAACCGGTCAGAACCGGCTAAATCCCACCCCTAAATGGCATACATTCAAATGCACTTTGCTACAAGCATGGCTTTCTTGGGAAATGAGAAGGAAGGAAAGCAATAGCAATAGCAATAGCAGTTAGACTTATACCGCTTCATAGGGCTTTCAGCCCTCTCTAAGCGGTTTACAGAGTCAGCATATCGCCCCCACAGTCTGGGTCCTCATTTCACCCACCTCGGAAGGATGGAAGGCTGAGTCAACCCTGAGCCGGTGAGATTTGAACCGCCAAACTGCAGATAGCAGTCAGCTCAAGTGGCCTGCAGTACTGCACTCTAACCACTGTGCCACCTCGGCTCATAAAGCTGGAATTAGTGTGCTTGGTTTGGAGGTTGAAAGGGAATTGGAGTAACAGAAGGACAGAGTTGGAAGAGACCTTGGAGGTCTTCTAGTCTAACCCTCTGCATTCCATTCCAGGCCTTGTTCCATTGGACACAGGAGATCCTATACCGTTTCAGACAGTCGCCCAATCTTTTTTTAAGATCCTGCAGTGACTAAACGCCATGGGGGAAAGATTTTGAGATATACCAGGTAGCGTTCAGCTCAGGGGACCATCCGAGGGGACTGAGAAAACATGTTTTTTCACGCTACAGAAGAATGGATGTAAAATTACTTAGTTTCCTGTTGCTCAACTCTTTTTAGACAAAAAGATTTGAATGTTTCAGCATCAAACATCAAGCCAGGGAATCTGGTTAGATCAGGAATCCTTTCTGACAGCCTATATATATATATATTATATGTATGTATGTATGTATGTATGTATGTATGTATGTATGTATGTATGTATGTATGTATTTAGTGTCACAACCCCTGGTATGCCCAAATATGGGAGGAAGTCTACTGCTTCCATTCTCTGTCTATCGGCTCGTCACAAGAGACCATCCAGACAGAAACCCAATATTTTTACTGTTGCCTTTGTTACATTTGTGTTGTATTTGTGCTGATAAATAAATAAAGGGAGACTAGTATAGATCTATTTCAAGCTATTTGGCTCTCATCAGCTAGCCATACCCTTACTGGGATTGGAACCTGTGCTATATTACATATTAGGCAGATGTGTTAACCACTAAGTAACAAAGGCAACAGTAAAGTTGTGGCTTAGTGGTTAACACATCTGCCTAATATGTAATACAGCACAGGTTCCAATCCCAGTAAGGGTATGGCTAGCTGATGAGAGCCAAATAGCTTGAAATAGATCTATACTAGTCTCCCTTTATTTATTTATCAGCACAAATAGAACACACACACACACACACACACACACACACATATATATATTTAAAGAGAGAGAAAGAATGCTTATAATTTTTTAAAAAAATATATTTTCTTTGGCTTATTCTTTCTCCATTTCTGCGGTCAACATAAAACGCTCAATTTTCATCGCCACGGCCAGGGCAAAAAAAATAAAAATCCCTCATTTTCTTCCAGCTGGTAACTCAGGACAGCTTCAGGAATAGGACTGGGAAGAATTAAGGATTCCTTGAGCGTCTTATCAAGGTGACTTCCTTGAGTCATGTGTCTGCATGTTCACGCTTGTGCCATTTCCCAGGTGGATGAAAGGCATACCAGAGGCTCACGTGGCTGCAAGCTACAGCTTTTCACCTTTGGTCCTTTGTCCTCTGAGCTGAAGGAGGAGACTTAGTCAAAAATATCTGAGCAGGAAAAATTCTAACCTTGGTGTAGAGCACAGGGGGACCAGGCCCAGGTCTATGTCTGAATAATACAGGTGTTCTGACCCAACTTCCCAAACACGATTTCTATTCTATTCTATTCTATTCTACAAGCTTCCTTCCAACTCTGTTATTTTATTCTATTCTATTCTATTCTATTCTACAAGCTTCCTTCCAACTCTGTTATTCTATTCTATTCTATAAGGTCCCTTCCATCTCTGCTATTCTATTCTATTCTATTCAAGAACTGGACCAAATTCTTGTTGAATTGCAGGCACAGCCAAAGACAGGGCTTCTCACAGCATCCTTGACAGTTTTTACGGATCCATAAATTAAGAAAAAAGAGACCAGGCCATCCATAAATAGCCCAAGGAAAGGGCATCATTTATTCTCTTCATGTCAATTACTTATTCTTGTTTGGCCTCTGACCTCCGCCATTGATCCCAAATTAATCTGCAAACAGCTATTGGAGTTCCTGTTACACGGAAGGTGCTGGAGACCTTCCGTATTTCAACAAAAATGAGTGTGTCCATAAAGGCACAAGGTCACCGGCTGGGCAGGATAAATAAACGGTTGCTGATTCTTCAGACAGTCTCCCAGGCAGCAAATCACCCCTCTACTGCAATGCAGCCTCTTCAAACAATGTACTTTTTGGAAATGGAGAAAATGATAGGCTTAAGAGATGCGATAAATACCTACCGCCGTTTTGTTATTAGGAGCTCTGGTCATGGGGAAAGGTTGTTTAAAAAGTCACACACCCAAAAAAGTAAAGAGAAAGAAAGAAGGAAAGAAGGAAGGAAGGAAGGAAGGAAGGAAGGAAGGGAAGGGAAGGGAGGGAGGGAGGGAGGGAGGGAAGGAAGAAAGGAAGGAAGGAAGGAAGGAAGGAAGGAAGGAAGGAAGGAAAAAGAAAGAAAGGAAAAAAGGTTTCAGGTTTTCAGGTTTCGTTTTATTTATATGCCGCCCTATTCCCAGCGGGACTCAGGGCGGCTCACAAACCCAAGTGGGGAAGGGAAACACAAGAAGTACAAATACAGGCATTTAAAATAACCAACAGACACACAATCGAGAGGGGAAGGGAACTCATCAACCCCAGGCCTGCCGACACAGCTAGGTTTTAACGGCTTTTCGGAAGGCCTGAAGAGAGGTGAGGGTCCGAATCTCTGCGGGGAGCTCGTTCCAAAGGGCTGGAGCCGCCACAGAGAAGGCCCTCCCCCGGGTAGTAGCCAGATGGCATTGGCTGGTAGATGGAACCCGGAGGAGGCCAACCCTGTGTGATCTAATGGGTCTTTGGGAGGTAATTGGCAGCAGAAGAAAGGAAGACAAAGAAAGAAAGAAATAAAGAAGGAAGGAAAGAAGGAAGGAAGGAAGGAAGGAAAGGAAGGAAGAAGAAAGGAAGGAAGGAAAGGAAGGAGGAAGGAAAGAAAGAAAGACAAAAGAAAAAGAATGAAGGAAGGAAAGAAAGAAAGAGAAAGAAGAAAGGAAGGAAAGAAAGAAATAAAGAGAAAGAAGAAAGGAAAGAAAGAAAGGAAGGAAGGAAGAAGAATGGAAGAAAAAGAGAAAGAAAGAAAGAAGGAAAGAAGGAAAGAAGGAAGGAAGGAAGAAAGGAAGGAAGGAAGGAAGGAAGGAAGGAAGGAAGGAAGGAAGGAAGGAAGGAAGGAAAGACATTTCCATGTTGTTTAATTCTGTAAAGAAAATCTCCCTAAAAGCCTTGAGAAATCCACAAATGAAATGGGGGAGAGAGAAAATTTAAGAAATGATATTGTTTTGGAATTTAAATGCTTTGGAACGAATAAATATCTTACTGTTTTAAATCTCACAGAGTTTCTGATTCTATTCAACTCTTCAAATTCACTTTTAAAGTCCAATGATTTCATGCAAGGTGAAAGCAGGAGATTCTGGTCAGGATAATTCCAGAAAAAAATATTCTCCAACCAGGAGCCTGTGAATTGGGGAGGAAAAAAAATAACCACCCCAAACTGGGAATGAAATCAATTTTACAGGTAGTCCATGTCTTATGATGACAACTGGGACCAGATTTTTCCTCACTAAGCAAGGCAGTTAAGTGAGTCGTAGTGGGTTTTACAAACTTTTTTTTGCCATGGTTGTTAAGTGAATCATGCGGACGCTAAGTGAATCCAGCTCCCCCCACTGACTTTGTCGGAAGCTGGCTGGGAAATGTCACAAATGGTGATCACATGAACCTAGGTGTTCTGACCCAGCTTCCCAAAACACGACGAACCCAGAAGACGACTGCCACACCTATTATTCATCTCCGCCCCCTGCCTTTTATCCCCAGAGCTAGGATGGGGCTTCGTTAGCAGCGGTGGCTCTTCTGTCCCAAGGACCGGCCCATAGATTTCCACTGCTCTCGGCTTCGGGGGGTGGAGCCTGCCGCCGTCGGGAGCTCAACGAAGCTCCTGCCAGGACTCTGGTTCGTATATCTTATAAGATCTATAGATATCTCCCCTTTCTGGCAGAAAGGGGCAGGGAGAAGGTCAGTCGTTAGGATCTCTTTGTAATTCATAGCTTTTTTTTTTGCTGTGAATGGAGAAGAGGTTCAACATTAGCTGAGCCTTTACTCCGGCCAGTTTTCCGCGCTGCCTTTTTTGCAGCCTAGGCAGATTGCCCCCCCCCCCAGGACAAAGCTAAGCTATTTAAAAGTCAATCCGGGCGGGGACCATTCCTGAGGAATTTCTTTTATTACTATCTAAAATACCAGCTTCAATTTCGCAAAAGGCTCCCTTCCTTTTTTAGCTGCGTCACAAGATGGCGATCTCGTAGTTTTTGTGTTTGATGTGACGTACTTAGCCAGCCCTACCCTCCTGAAGGCTTCTCTGTACTAATTGCTAAAAGATTAACTGAGGGGAGCAGAGACTTTGATTTTTGGGCTCGCTTGATTGCTTGTCTTTTATTTCTACTTTGGAATGGCTCCCAAATCTAAACAGAAGCGCTTCCTTAATAACATATCTCTAAAAACTGCTATGAAGCCGCTACCCTTGCCTCCCACACCCTCCACGGGAGATTTGTTAACACAAGAATTTCTTCTCAAAACGCTTAATGACTTCAGACAGGAAATTAATCAACTGATATCGGATTTATATGATCAATTTGATGCTAAAATTGCTCAGGCAAAGAAGGATATGATCGGAGTAATGACAGTCATGACAGATTATATTGCTGAAGCGGAGGACAAATTGGAACTTTTGGAAGAAACTAACCTTAATTTGATATCCAAAATTCAAACGTTACAACAGGAAATGGAAAATGCTCAAAAACAACTTGTCATGATAAATTATAATAAGACTGCCTTTGCAATAAGGGTTAGAGGACTGCGTGAAAACCAACAGGAGAATTTGAAACAGATCTTCTTTGAGGCTTTCAGCCGCTTGGTGGGAAGTCCGGGATTTAACTTTGATTGGCAGATTCAAAGAATTTACCGCCAGAATTCCTGGGTAGCAAAACAGCGACAGCTTCCGAGGGACATAATAATATACTTTACCACAAGGGAATCCAGAAATGAGATAATACAGAGGCTTTACAGCAAGAGGTTGAGAATTGACGGACAGGACTTGATTGTTTTTAAAGAGATACCATTTCAATTATTAAGAACAAGGAAAGAGTACGCTTTCTTAACCGAAGAACTTAGAAATTCTCAGATTCCATACAAATGGGAAGTCCCAGCTGGTATTACAGTTACATTTGGCAACCAAAAACACCGCATTAACTCTGTCTGTGAAGCCCGAGAATTTTACTACGAGACCCTGAAGGCGGGACTTCCTGATTCATCTGGACCTGGAGAGAGACAAGGAGAAGGAGAAGACAAACAGCGAGACACGTGGCTACAAGGCGGAGGGTGTTGCTTTCCTCTTCCGGAAGGGCAGAAGACTAAAGAATAAAGACTAAGCGATGTTCTTAAAGCTTTATGATTTCCGTCTGGGATAAAATGGAAAAGTGGTATATTGATGCTGAGACATGGAGACTGAAAGAAGCGTTGCTGATTGTGGACACATATTGTACATAAGATTTGTCTGAATTCTAACTCAAATTGCGCATGAATTATTTTCTTAGGCGAGGAGAGCGGAGATTGCGATCTTTTTGAGTTGTGGTCTGGGACGAACGGAATTGGGAGGCGCGTGGGAGAGGGAAGGGTAGCGAAAGCTTAATTAGACTACTTGGGGCTAGAATGCAAGCTGATATTTGTTTGAGTTGCTATTTCAATATAAGGTCAAGAAAGATTGGTCGGAGAGTCTTCAGGAAAGTGGAGTAAATATGGGAGGAGCAATGGACGCGGATAAAATATATATATGGACATGGATAAAGGCAGGGTGGAAGGTAAAAAATTTACATGTGGAGGTGGGTAAGGATAGAAAGGGAGGTGTTGGAAATGAAAAATGAAAGAAGTACTTGAGTTTAATGGTTTTATAGAAAGGTTTGGATATTCGGATAAAAAAGAGAGAAATTAAAGGTTTGAATAGATAGACAAAGCAATGAGACTTTTAGTTGGGGAATCCTAATTGATCAACTTACCTGGCTCTAATATAGTTTGAAACCCTGCAAGTAGTAAAATAATCGAAATTTGGAATGAGCTACATTGTTTAAGATTTACAGATAATGGGAAGCTGTGTTAACGTAGTGGGTTTATTGACTCTTCTCTGTTTCTCCTTTCTTTTTAGGTGTGTGTGTATTTTTTATTATTCTCTTTTTTTTTTGGCTTTTCTTTTCTTTTCTTTTTTTTAATTTTAAAGTTAGCTGGCCTTATTATACTCAAATGTTTGTTAAAGAATTATGCCGGGTATGGGACCTGCGAAGCCGTAAGGGGGTTAGGGAGGGGGGATTATAGGGGGGAGGGGGGAGGGTGGAATTACAGTTTCAATTCTTAGAACAATAAGAATTCACTTGTATACTGCGGCTCGTTTTCCTTTTTTTTTTCTTTTTCTCTTTTATTCTTTTAAAAAAAAAAAAAAACAAACTGATGGATACACCAAAGCGAGGAGAAGAGGGAAAGAGGAGGGAGAAGTAAAGAGGGAGTGAGAGGGAATGTAAGGAGGGTGAGATGGAGGGAGGGGGAGATGTCTGAGGGGGAAGGGAAGTAGAAGAGGGGAATGCTGGAGGGGTGAAATGAAAGTTGGAGGGGGAGAAGAGAGGGTGTATGGGGGATTGAAGTGTTATGTTGGGGGTTTTTTTTTTGTTTTTTTTGTTTTTTCTCTTTGTTTTTTTGTTACGCACAGTATATAAGTGATTGTATAAAATGAAAATGAAAATGAAATAAATAAAATGTATTTGATTTCCACTGCTCTCCTCTCCTCTGCCACATCTATTTATCTTCACTTCCTGCCTTTTATCCCCAGAGCTAGGGTGGGGCTTCGCTAGCAGCTGTGGCTCTTCCGTCCCAAGGACCAGCTCATAGATTTCCACTGCTCTCCTCTCCTCTGCCTTCTGAGCATCCACACATCAGACACTGGGCCCAGCTGTTCCTCCGCTTCCTCATCAGCCACTTCCAGACCTGGGGGCTGTTGACTCTCCATCTGAGGGTTGATGGACGGACCAGGCTCTGCCCCCCTCCCCTCTCTCTGCCAGCTCCACTCCTCCTCCACCCCTCGGAGCTTTCGGCTTGCTTTGCTGCTCTCCCTGACTCCTACGCCTCCTCCTCCTCTAATTCGGCTGCTGCAGCGGCCGGCGGCTGACATGCCACAACACCAGGATACTGCAACTGTCCTAAATACATGCCAGTTGCCAAGCACCTGAATTTTGATCATGTATCCATGGGGATGCAGCAGGAGTTATAAGTGTGAGGACCGGTCCTAAGTCAGTTTTTTTTTCAGTGCCCTTAAAACTTAAAACGGTGATTAAACATTGTATGTTGAGGACTCCTTGGATTTAATGAGATATTTGATGGGGTTTAACTGTCGCTCTATGCATAATTAATTGGAGAGAGACACATTTTAACAACAAAACAATCATTAAGCAGGAAATTAAATATTTAGTATACTCGCACCAACAAATGCTTAGGAAATCTAGGTTCAGGCCTACATTTTACACATTTTACCAGCGAGCGTGGGGCCAATTAACAATTTTCAGGCTAATTTAGTGACAAATTGAAGCAGAAGCAAGTAAAACTATAACAGGAAACTCCCGTTCCTTGCACACATGGGCTTAAAGTCGGTTCCGCAGTCATTTGTCTGTTCAAGTCCTACAACTGCTCACTTGGGAGGCTACAATTAAAGGAATCACTTTTGATGCCTATTTCTGGTGTGAACCAAGAAAAATCTATACTTCGTTTTGTATATTTTAGTGTATTTTGTATACTACTGTGTCAAAAAGAGATGGAAGTCGCTGGGGGTTTAATTTTTTTAACCTTTTCTCTCTTTTCCCTTCCAATTTGTATTTTCATTTGTGTTTTATATTACAATAAACTTTAACTTAAAAAAAGAACCCTCCTGCAGGGTGTCCAGTTTTTAGTCCTTTAGAGGTCTCCCTTTTTAACAAAAAAAAAACCCCAAACAGCTGAATTGCATTTAATTGGCTGTTTTTTAAAATATTAAAAATAGGAAGCCCTTCACTGTTTCTTTTGGGGAGGGGGGAGGATCGGGGAAAGACAACACACACACACACACACGCACACACACACACACACACACACACACACATCACCAATGCGTTTTTGATTTTTCCACTGAAAAAAATCTGGTCTGTGCAAAGGCTCCGCCATGTGGCCAGATGTTTAACATTTCAGCTCAGCTTGGTAAGACATTTTTTGAATCTCATCCTCTCCCCGCTTTGTGGGAGATAAGACTCTTGCCATAGAGTCTCCTCCTGGCACGCCTTGCTTCCCCACCCCCAAACCGGAAGCTCATCTCAAAATTGTGGTGCCAACTGGCGACAGGGAACCGCAGCAGAGGGAGGAAAGAGCCACATGTGGCTCCAGAGTCGTGGCTTGCTGGGTTAGATTAAAAGGAGAGCAATGCGCAGATAAGGACATTGGTCATCTAAGCATGAGTTCAATGACACGGTGTGCAACCAGGACAGTCAAGAAGTGTACTCAGCCTCTTCAATTGTCGTTTCCATGGATGACCAGGCCCTTAAAGTACGTCAAAATTATTAACATGTCCGCCAAATGTTGAAAATGCAATCAAGACTCCAGGCACATATTATCACATGTGGTGTCACGTGTGCAAAAGCAAAAAAAAGTTTTGTACAAAAATGCATACTACACATAGGTTATAAGCCAGAAATATTTTTGTTAGGCATAGCACCAGAAAAGTATGATAAAGGGAATATCTATATTTAATATTGAATGTCTTGACAGCAGCAAGAATTGTATTTGCATAGCACTGGAAAAATGAGGAAATATCCACAGAAGAGAGTGTAATAAAAAAAAAATACTAGATTGTGCAGATATGGATAAGTTGACATCAAGGATAAAGAAGTTAGGGAATATTTTTTTTAACCTGGAACTTGTTTTATCGATGACTTGATAATAGAGATAGAGATTAGAAATTGGATAAATATTACTATGTGTAAGTAACTGACCCACACAATACATTATTCACAAAGCACTTGACTAGTTTCTCTATCCTCGTTTTAAACAATCCAAAATTGATAATGGGTATGCAACTCATAGTTGCATACTCTGTGGTTTATTCACCCAGTTAGGAGATAAAAAACCAAAACCACAGCTTGATGCTGTGGACGTAACTTGGATTGCACCATGGATTTATTTTCAATGGAAAGAGACAGACGGAACAAGTTATAAAACCCACATGACTTTATCCATTAAAGTTAAGATTTAAGAGCTCAAATGCAAACATATGGCTTGCGTTGGTTCTTTTTTTAATGTCGGGATTTTTATTGGTGAAGGAAAGATTAATTAAACCACAGCAGACTTAGTTCTTGATTCTTAAACCGCACAGAGAAGCTTAGAGGGATCATCCCCCTCAAAAATGAATGATGGGTTCTCTAGGAGCTCTGGATAGTTTTTGGTTGAATAATTAAGAAACAGGATCTCCAAAATGCATATTCGCATTAGCTGGAGTCACGCAAAAATATCCATGCAAAACTTATTATGGTCTCAGTTATAAAGCTCGGGGAATCCTTGACTTACAACCATTTGTTTAGTAACCATCCGAAGTTACGATAGCTGTGAAAAAAAAGGGACTTATCACTGGTCCTCACCCTTACGACCATCGCAGTCACATATCAAAATTCACAGACGCTTGCCAACTGGCATGTATTTATTTATTTATATATAAATACATGCCATTATTTATTTATTGCAGCATCGTGGAGTCGTGTGATCAACATTTGTGACCTTCCTAGCTGGGTTCCGACAAGCAAAATCCATGCTTGGGGAAATTGGATTCGCTAAACGACCGTGTGACTCATTTAAAAACTGTTAATTATTTGCTTAATTGTGTCAAAAAATCGGTCATAAAACCGGGCACAACTTTCTTAACAACTACTTTGTTTAGCAAAGGAAATTGTGCCCCCAATTGTGGCTGTATGGTGAGGACTACCTGCATGTGAAAATCAGTGGCAAGGCTGAAAAGAAAAATTACCTAGATTTGCATTTTCATTTATTCATTTATTCATTCATTCTGTGTCTGTCTGTCTGCCATCTTTCTATCCTAATCTATCTGACTTTGTATCTATCGTGTATCTCTATATCCATCCTATGCATCCACCCACCCACCCATCCAATTCATTTCCTGCCCATCTTCTGGTTCAGGTGACTCTGAATCAGTGGTGGGTTCCAGATTCAGTTGCAACCAGTATGGTGCAACGGGGCCGGGCGTCCACCACATGCATGCATACAGCATGCACATGCATCCTTACCTCCTGTGACACCTCCGCGACGCTCCAGCTGCTCGGTGGAGTGTCGCGCAGGCATTGTATGCTCCGTGCATGGAAGCGCTGAAGAGGTCAAATACAGGTAAGGAAGGCAGGCGGGCGGGTGGGCCCTCTAGAGCATTGTACTTGAACGGTACCCGGTGCTCCCGGCAGGCACCGGTACGCCCATACCGAGGCGTACCGCCTGCAACCCACCACTGCACCCATCCATCTATTTCATTTCCTGCTCATCTTCTGGTTCAGGTGACTCTGAAATCAGTGGTGAGTTCCGGATCCCGTTGCAACCAGTATGGTGCAATGGGGCTGGGCGTCCACCACATGCATGTGTGCAGCATGCACATGCGTACTTACCGCCAGTGATGCTCCGCGATGCTCCAGCTGCTCGACGGAGCGTCGCGCAGGTGCCATACGCTCCATGCGTGTGTGCGGAAGCCCCAATCGGCTCAAATGCCAGTAAGGAGGACGGGTGGGCGGGCCCTCCGGAGGACCGTACCGGAACGGCACCTGGTGCTCCCAACAGGCACCGGTACGCCCGTACCGGGGCGTACTGGTTATATCCCACCACTGCTCTGAATGGCTTACATCAAAAGAGAACAACATATAACAGCACTTGTAAATGTAAAATGGATTAAAATTACAAAAAAAATTAAAACTGGATGGTCAGGTGCCTTCTCTGTTATTATTTATTTATTTATTATCAAAATTTATATGCCTCCCAATCCCGAAGGACTCCGGGCGGCTTACAAAAAGGAGAGAAAAAAAAGACAGTTTAAAATCACAACACCACATACATTCATTCTAATCGGGGCTGGACCTCAACAGTGAGGTCAACAGCCCCAGGCCTGCCGGAACAGCCAGGTTTTTACAGCTTTCCTGAAGGCCATGAGGGTGGGTAAGGTCCGGATCTCTGGGGGTAGCTGATTCCAAAGGGTCGGAGCAGCCACAGAGAAGGCTCTCCTCCGGGGGCCCGCCAGCCGCCACTGTCTGGCTGATGGCATCTGAAGGAGGCCCAATCTATGGGATCTTACTGGCCGCTGGGAGGTATGTGGCAGTAGGCGGTCTCGAAGGTACGCTGGCCCTAAGCCATGTAGGGCTTTAAAGGTAATAACCAACACCTTGAATTGCGTCCAGAGACCAATTGGTAGCCAGTGCAGCTCGCGGAGGACAGGTGTAACGTGGGTGTACCGAGGTACACCCAATATCGCTCGCGCAGCCGCATTCTGGACTAGCTGCAGTCTCCGAACGCTTTTCAAGGGTGGCCCCATGTAGAGGGTGTTGCAATAATCCAGCCTTGAGGTGACAAGGGCGTGAGTAACCGTTTGAAGTTCCTCCCTGTTAGTGAACCAACCACTTCCAATGGAGTCTAGTTCTAAAGGAGCAAAAAGCACAGAAGCTTGCCTCATTCCACTGACATCCAGCAATCGACTTTCTCTAGCGGAGCCTTTTCCGAAATGTGACACCAGTTGCTGTGGGCTTTTTAAAGTGAAACAAGACCAAATTGCTCTCCTATTTTAGAGACAAGAAAGGAGGATTTTCTTCCTGTCAAGTGTAATCCCCCCCTGAAGGCCCAGAGGATGTTTTAAATCTCGAGCAAATTCCTCTGCTCTGCAGTGGGGGGTATAATAATGTTTCTCTCTCGCTCTCTTTCACTTATTTGATCTCGTTTTTATTTTATTTATTCATTTAGTGGTTGGATTTAATTACTTGTCTTTCCTTCAACTCTTTACCTTCTCCCAGGCTTCCTCCCCTGCACAAAAAACCTGTCAGGTAGCTTGGGTTTAAAAAAAGAGAAGGAAAAGCTAGTCCACCCAGTAATTTTCCATGGCTGAGAATGGAGAAGCCAGCCCAGCATTTAATGAGCATTTTAATTATCATACCCTATACCAGTGTTTCTCAACCTTGGCGACTTTAAGTCCTGTGGACTTCAACTCCCAGGATTCTGGGAGTTGAAGTCCACAGGACTTAAAGTCGCCAAGGTTGAGAAACACTGCCCTATACCATTTCTTCTTTACAAGCAAGTTGTTTTTTTAACTTTACAGTCTGAAAACACTATTAGATGAAGGCGGCTCTCTCCTACAACTTTACAGCTTATGAATCCAAGCAGAGGAAGTACCCTATTTTTTTTTACTTTGTGCCTGTCATCAAATCCTTACAACTTGCAGAAATGCATCTTGAGTCATATAAGGTATGAAGCCATAAATCAGGGTTTTTAAGTCCCAGTGACCAGATTCATCCCAAGATCGGACCGAAATCAAAGTAGTATCAGGCCTGCAACCATCTTTTTTTTTGGGATCTTTGGCCTGCCACATTTTCTATTATTCTACCATGCATCACCTATTGTGGGAAAATGGGATGGGGGGGGGATTAATTACTGTGTAGCCAAAACAAAAATCCTTTCTAGAAATCCAAGGTCATCCTTTGTCTCTGCACCTCTGCACCTGACCGGAACTGGATGGGTGGAACTGCCAGCATGGCAATGGGAGATTGGACCATGGGATGGACTTTTGGGTGTGGGGGCAAGATCTTGAACTTTCAACTAGGTGGGGAAAACATGAAAGCTTTCAGATTCGGATTTTCCCAGATGTGCCAGCATGGCTCTCTTAATAAATTGGAACTTTGAGCAATATGTTGCCTTGGACTCTGATTTACATTTGGATGCTATCTGGAATCCTGAAAAGTAGACACAGGAGGGCTTAGTAGCTCTTCCAAAATAAACATTGACTGATTTCAAATTAGTCCTGAGTCTTCCGGGAATAGGGCGGCATACAAGCCAAATCAATCAATCAAATAAATCATATTCTGCTAGAATTAAGAGTTTTGGGGTATGACTTTCTGGTTCCATAAACAGAAAACAAGTACGATTGATTCAGCTTTAATTCCCTAAATAAGCCATGCGATTAGTTTATTCATAAAACAACTCCAAAAATCGAACTCCCAAAATCAAATTGTTTACGACTTTTAAAACAAATTGGGAACCCACTCACCATTTAATTTTTCAGCACATGTGCCAATAGAATGCAATATTTTTTTTCCTCTTTTTTGTGTGAAATGGGAATATTTTAAGAAATGTAATGTATTGGTAAACATAATAACCACCGGGCTCTGCAATGATACAGTGAGAGGTTTGGAAGGAGAAATGTATGCTTAAGGCTCTCCCAAATTTCCGTTACAATCCATAAAGCTTCAGCTGTGCATGACAAGGAACCGTACTTTGCTAAAGCTTCCTTATAGAACAACATGCACACTCGATAATGAAGTACGAGATCAGTGTTTCTCAACCTCAACAACTCTTAAGATGTGTGCACTTCAGCTCCTGGAATTCCCAAGTCAGCACAAGGAAATCTGGGAGCTGAAGTCCACACGGCTTAAAGCTAAGAGACACCGATCTGGAGACCTTGTCAATAACTCTGGCTGGAAGGTGGATCCATTCAGTTGATTCGCCCTGGCTGTGGAAACCAAGCAGGATCAGGCATGTCACTTGAACGGGAACGCCAAAGGAAATATTAGCCTCGTAGGCTGGGGGGGGGGGGGGGAAGAATTTGAAAAATAATATCCCGAAGGAAGGCAGCTGCAATAGAACCACACCAAAGAGAAGAATTTCACCTGACAAGCAAACTCGGGGAAGTACAGCTTGTTACATGTAGCTGAGTTGCTGGCTATGTGGTTATTTATGTTTTTTTCTCCTTCCATTCAATCGTCTCTGATTCTTTGGAAACTGTCTGGACAAATTCCAGAGGTTTGCTTGGAAGTGGTTTGTGCTATTGCCTCCTTCTTAGGGTTAAGAGAAAGTGACCGGCCCAAGCTATCCAGTGGCCTTCTGTCAAAGGCAGGCATCAGGCCTCCGTTCATATTCCTTTTAGGATCTTTGGCCTGCCACACTCTCTCTTATTTTATTATGCTGTTTCATTAGCGCGGAATTGGGAGGGGGAATTGTATGGCGTTAGATGCTATGTAGCCATAACAACATTCTTTCTAGAAAGCCACGGTCATCCTTTGTCTTTGCACCTCTGCACCTGACTGGAAGAGGATGGGTGGAATTGCCAGCATGGCAGTGGAAGATTGGAACATGGGATGGACTTGTGGGTGTGGGGGGGCAAGATCATGAACTTTCAACTAGGTGGGAAGCCCCGGAAGCTTTTAGATTCGGGTTTCCACAGATGTGCCAACATTTCTCTCTCTCTCTCTCTCTTAATAAATTGGAACTTTGAGGAAAGCTCTGCCTTGAACTCTGATTTAATTCTGGATGATATTTGGAACACTGATAGTGGGACTCTTCCAGTCCCTAGCTGAATGCCTTCACCCCTTTAACTAGGGGTGTCTAACCATGGCAACTTTAAGACCGGTGGACTTCAACTTTCAGATTTCCCCAGCCAGCCATGCTGGCTGGGGAATTCTGGGAGTTGAAGTCCACCGGTCTTAAAGTTGCTGACTGGGGAATTCTGGGAGGTTAAGTCCTCAAGTCTTCAAGTTGTCAAAGTTGGACGCCCCTGGAGTACAGCACTCTGCCCGTTTTATTAAAATCTATCCACAGGAAAAAAAATCATTTTAGTGATTTTATCACCAGAAAACATCAGACCCAATAAACGAAATAAATCCACTATACAATATGCGCATATATAGATATACCATCTTCACTTTTTTAAAATTTACGAACACTGATTTCAGGCACTCAATAATTACATTTCACAACTTTTGATCTTTTAAAAACATTATTAAAGAAAAGACAATTTCCACAGACTGTCTAAATTTTTTTGGGGGGGGCGGGGAGTAAGAAATGGTAAGATATCCTACATACAGAAAAAAAAAATCAGAATTTTTTTTCACATTATCTCCTGAATTATTCGCATTTTTTTTAAAATCAAAGCAATCATATTTACTCTGATAAAGGTTTGGGATTTACACCCCAGAGTAAACAGAAGGTGATTTTAGTGTTTGAAGTAACACATGTTGAAGAGGAAAGCAATGATTTAACAGGAGTGTCAAACTGGCGGCCTACGGACGGGATGCGTCATGCACAGGCCACGCCCACCCTAACTCTGCAAAGGGTTAGGGTGGGCGTGGCCTGTTTGCTGCTTTGCTGGCTGAGGAACTCTGGGAGTTGAAGTCCACAGGTCTTAAAGTTGCCAAGGTTGGAGACCACTGCTCTAAACCACTATTTCTCAATCTTGCCAACAGTCTGCTGCCTGGGGAGTTTGGGGACTAGAAGTCCACATGTCTTAAATTTGACCAAGTTTAGAAAACCTGGGCTTTGCATGTTCTGTTGCAATTTGGCGCCCTTTGGATATTGATGCTCTGACATACATCACCTCATTTTGTTAATTGCTGCGAAGGTGTCCCCTTCGGTTCAGGACTTCAGAAATCCCTCCCACCGATTAGTCTGTAAAGACAGGACTAAAGTGCATTGCAATATGTATTTTAGGATGGAAACAATTAAGGAATCCATTAATTCAAACCAAACCCACTTATTTAACACGCTGGTGCAACAGTAGACATTCGTAGACAGACTACACAGCAACAGCTTACAAGGTGTTGCTGAAAGTTGCTTTCAAACATCTGCCAAGGATGGACTTCAGAGCAGCCCTGACCGCTTCCTGATTCATTCTAGTGGCCACGGGGAAATTCATGGACGCTATTCTCTTGCTCAACATCCAAGAGACCGCTCTGCTGTGAATCCACATATTCTGTCTTCTCATCCTGGAATGTTAGGTGCCAAATATTTCCATTTTGGAAGCTAATGGATGGAGACGGGGGGGTCGACTTCCAGCTACGCAGTTGATAAGGCATAGAGGTTCCTCATCCTTCCGTTGGGAGGGCTTGCTATTTATTTTTCGCTCCTGGGAGTTTCTTATCCTCCTGGCCGTTCGCCAGCTTTTCCAAATATGCGTGGGGGCCCTGACCTTCAAAAGAAGAGGGGTTTTTGTAGGAGCCCCCGATTCTATCCCAGAGGGTGAAGTACTGGCCGTAATTGTAATTGAAGTACAAGTGGTGGTCCGTGTGATGGGCAGATCCGTTGATGATGGATTTCAGCGGACCGGGAACGCAATAGTTCCCGTCGTGAATGGAGATTGTCCAGACATTGACGAAGATGTAAAGGACCAAATAGGTCACTTTGTGAAGAGGAAAAAGGAACGGGTAGACATGATAAGGGATGCTCTGACTGAAACCGTCCAGGGGGTGGAAAGCGTGGCTGGCAAACGGAGTTGGGATCTTCCATACATGATGGGGTTTGTGGAAACGCTGTGGAAAGAACCAGATCGTTAGAAGCAGATGTTAGAAATCGTAATATTTTCACTTCATTTGGCTGAGGTTTCCACCAGCTACATAAAATGGGCTACAGGGGATCCTCAACTTATGACCATAACTAGAATTTCCTCTCCTAACCAAGATGGTTGTTAAAGGCGTCGTGCCTAATTTTACCATCATTTCTGCCATGGTTAAGCAAATCACCCCAACCCTCAGAAAAACAGGCCAGTTTCCAAGTACCTGAATTTTGATTGCATCACTAGGGGAAGGCTGGAATAGTCCTAAGTGCGAGGACCAGTCATAAGTCACTTTTTTCGGTGCCCTTGTAACTTCGAATGGCCAGTAAACGAATGGCGAGTAAGTCGAGGACTGCCTGTTTTGGGCAACCCTCAACCGATTTGCGCATTGTGAATTTCACCAATGTTACTCCACCGTTGCTTATAAGGGACAGAACTAAGTTCAGTACCATGGCAGAAACCATGTTGAGGAACAAAATGTTCCACAAGGGACTGACCCACATTCAAAGACTAGAAAAACTGGCCTCAGTCTGCTATACCTGGGTTTCTCAATGGGTTAAGCATGGAAGCCAACAGAGTTTAAAGTTGCCAAGGTTGAGAATAGAATAGATATTGGAATGAAGAGTAGAGAATAGAATAGAATAGATATTGGAATGAAGAAGAGTGAATAGAATAGAATAGAATAGATATTGGAATGAAGAATAGAAAATAGAGAATAGAATAGATATTGGAATGAAGAAGAGAGAATAGAATAGAATAAAATAAAATAGATATTGGAATGAAGAATAGAGACTAGAATAGAATAGATATTGGAATGAAGAATTGAATAGAATATTGAAATGAAGAATAAAATAGAATAAATATTGAAATATAGAATAGAATAGATATTGGAATGAATAGAGAATAGAATAGAATAGAATAGAAAGGAGCTGGAAAGGACCCTGGAAAACGTTGTGTTAAACCACTGGAATGTTCACTCAAGCCAAGCTAGGAACATTCATCCAGGCATTGAGTCCTCTCCTGCTTGTTCTTGCCGATAGCGATCAGCACACTGCTTCAATCATGCATATTCCAGGTGCTGCCTGTTCTTCCAGAAACAGTCTCACAAGGACATTATTGACCTTACCTTATAGAGGAGCTTGTGGTGGAGAAACCGATGAATCCAGTAAATCCACATATCGGTGAAGAACAGAAATGAAAGCATGCTGAAAATCACGTCAAACCATCCTAGTTAAGGAGGGAAGAAAATTAGGGGCTGGTGGAATTCCAGTCGATTCAACTCATGAGAACAAAGACATCTGTCAAGTCTATTGGACAATGTTTGTATCTGGAATTTACTTTAATAATAGTTAGGCAGGTGCCAAATCCAAGAATTGGATCATCAAAGAGCAACCCAGGGAGGAACAGGAGTTTCAGGGTTCCAAATAGCATCCAAAATTAAGTCAGAGTCTGAGGCAAAGGATTCCTCAAAGTTCCAATTTATTAAGAGAGCCATGTTGGCATATCTGGGAAAACCCGAATCTGAAGGCTTTCCGATTTTCCCCACCCAGTTGAAAATTCAAGATCTTGACCCCACCAAGTCCATCACATGATCTAATCTCCCACTGCCATGCTGGCAGTTCCACCCATCCAGTTCCGGTCTGGTGCAGAGACAAAGGATGACCTTGGCTTTCTAGAAAAGGATTTTGTTATGGCTACATAGCATCTAACTCTACACAATCCCCCCTCCCACTTCCCCACAATAGAAAAGGCCTAGTAGAATAATAGGAAGTGTGGCAGGCCAAAGATCCAAAAGAAAAGATGGCTGCAGGCCGGACAGAGACATTTTCAGGTGGGTGGACACGGCCAGAACTTGTGAACATATTTCTTCTTCCTTTCCCACCTGATCATTTTTAAAAGGAGGAAAATAAGCTCGATCAATGTCAGAATTTGCACAGTGGTCCTTCTATTTGGGGACAAACGTTAGCAGTAAAGAGGCAGTGGTGCCGGTTTCCTTAAGGCTGCTTCCTTTTCTTGTAGATCAATGTCTCTCAAACTGGGCAACTTTAAAACATGTGGATTTCAACTTCCAGAAATCCCCAGCCAGTATAGATTTCTGGGAATTGAAGTCCACATGTCTTAAAGTTGTCCAGTCTTAGAAACGATACTGTAAATGGTGAGCCATGTTGATCTACAGGGGCAAGAACCCAGGAATTTTCTGTCTAATCTATTTGATTCAAAGGCACCAGTTTTTGTCAGTTGTCTTTTTTATGCTCTGAGGAAGTTGAGCTGCAGCTCACAAAAGCTGACTCCTTTGAACATCATCTGCTAATCTGTTAATTGGAAAGGGGGCTGCCAGACTTGGGATCTTCCGCCTGCGAAGAGAGAGAGAGAGAGAGAGAGCAGAGCTGTGCCCCGTTCTGTGTTTCTCAGGAGTCTTAAGAGAAATCAGAGGCCCACAACACATTTGAAAAGAACCTGCAGCTCTCAGCTAAGCAGGCAGCAGCTTGAATGGTATTGTTTTTCCATTCAAAGGCATTAAAAATGTGCACAAATATGTGGGCTGTTGAATTGCCTGATCAGTTAAAGGATTGCAGCCAGAGTTCCTTAATTAATGATGCAAACTTCACTGGTCTGCTTCAACGATCACTTCCTTATGACCCCATTTAATGGACTAGACAAATGATACAAACTTCATTGGTCTGCTTCAACGATCACTTCCTTATTTAATGGACTGGACAAATAATGCAAATTTCTTTGGTCTGCTTCAACAATCACTTCCTTATGACCCCCATTTAATGGACTAAACAAATAATGCAAACTTCATTGGTCTGCTTCAACGATCACTTCCTTATTTAATGGACTAGACAAATAATACAAACTTCATTGGTCTGCTTCAACAATCACTTCCTTATTTAATGGACTAGACAAATAATACAAACTTCATTGGTCTGCTTCAACGATCACTTCCTTATTTAATGGACTAGACAAATGATACAAACTTCATTGGTCTGCTTCAACGATCACTTCCTTATTTAATGGACTAGACAAATAATGCAAATTTCTTTGGTCTGCTTCAACAATCACTTCCTTATGACCCCCATTTAATGGACTAAACAAATAATGCAAACTTCATTGGTCTGCTTCAACGATCACTTCCTTATTTAATGGACTAGACAAATAATACAAACTTCATTGGTCTGCTTCAACAATCACTTCCTTATTTAATGGACTAGACAAATAATGCAAATTTCTTTGGTCTGCTTCAACAATCACTTCCTTATGACCCCCATTTAATGGACTAAACAAATAATGCAAACTTCATTGGTCTGCTTCAACGATCACTTCCTTATTTAATGGACTAGACAAATAATACAAACTTCATTGGTCTGCTTCAACAATCACTTCCTTATTTAATGGACTAGACAAATAATACAAACTTCATTGGTCTGCTTCAACGATCACTTCCTTATTTAATGGACTAGACAAATAATACAAACTTCATTGGTCTGCTTCAACGATCACTTCCTTATTTAATGGACTAGACAAATAATGCAAATTTCTTTGGTCTGCTTCAACGATCCCTTTCTTATGACCCCCATTTAATGGACTAAACAAATAATGCAAACTTCATTGGTCTGCTTCAACGATCCCTTTCTTATGACCCCCATTTAATGGACTAGACAAATGATGCAAACTTCATTGGTCTGCTTCAACGATCCCTTCCCTATAACCACATTTAATGGACTAGACAGATTCATGGGCAAATGCACATAATTAAGTAAACATATGGATGGGCAAGGCTACTAACAAGTTTAATAACACTGTGTTTGTGGTTAAATCATAATTATAGTTTTTCTTCCATGCTACTTAGTATTTTACATTTCAAAGCTTTCAATTCCCAACCCTAAAAGTTACCATAAAGTAGCAGATATAATTTAAAACATCTTTCCCTAAACCAATGCACTCCAGAAAGTAGCAGTTAAATTGTACCATACAAGTCCACTTCTAAACCATTTTACTTTGCATAATCGGGGCCGAGATATATTTCGGGATGGCAAAGACTCTGGTGCAATGGAGGAGTTTTAAGGAAGGAAGATATAAAGGGACCGAGAAAGATTTATACCGTGTATGGGTTCTGGGAAGTTGGGGGAGGGAAGATTGCGGGTGGTTGGGGGGTAGGGTGGGAGGGAGGGATGTATATTATGCTTGACGAGGGGTGTTAGACTTTAATATAATATGATTGCACATGTATACTGTCTTCTCTAAATAAGATATGTTAAGTATATTGATATGGAAGCATAAATACCATCAAAATAGAATGGAGTTTGCTCAGAAACTGAAATACACCAAGTGAATGAGAGGAAGAGTGGGAAACAGAGGAGAGAAGAAAGATAGGAAGAGAGGGATAGGAGAGAGGGTAAGGGGGGAAGATGAGGAGGATAAGGAGGAGTGGAATGAAGAGAGAGGAGAAGGAGAAAGGAAGGGGAAGTAGAGTAGAAAAGGATGATGGAGGGAAGATAGGAAGTAGGAGAGAGGCAGAAGAAAGAGGTGTATGGAGAGCAGAAGAGCTAATAATGGGTTTTTATCTTTCTGGGCGTTGATGGCAAGAGGAACTGAAGTAATTACTACTTAATACAATAGGATATTGGCTATGTAATAGTATACATGTGATTATATGTTATGAAAATGGAAAATAAAAAAAGTATATTTCAAAAAAAAAAGAAGATATAAAGGGACCAAGAAAAGTATCCGCAGGGAGGCCAGTTCTGGAGAGTGTTGACAAACAGGGGTGCTTACCATGGGGAGAATCCTCAACGCTGCTGTAGAGTTTGCTGTAGCCTCTGACCTCAGCAAAGAAGATGGCCACGGTGGGAACGCTGATGGTAGGCAAAGATGAGAGGGTGTGCTTTATTTCCCGCTGCACTTGATTCTGAACACAAAAGCAAAGAATGGGTCAAAAGGCCTTTCAAAACCACCCAGTCCTAACTTTGGCACAAATATGAGTCAGTTGCCAAGCGTCTGAATTTTGATTCCACGATCCCGGAGAGGCTACAATGGCCGTGTCAAGTGTGACGGTCACAGGTCCCTTTCCTCCCCCCCCCCACCCAGTGTGGTTGTAACGCCGAACGTCCTGTTGTTAAGTCGAGGACCAACTTAGATCAGTACCTTAAAATAATATATTATAGATAACGGACAAAAAATAAATAATTATTGATAAACTGCCTTGCCAGCCCCCATCTAGAGTCCTCCCAAGTGGCATCGGGACTACAAACCCCAGCATTCCCAGCCCACATGAAACCCTGGGATATGCCTCCTCCGATCTCTGGAAGGGATCCGGCTGGGGAAGGTGGATGCTCGGGAACCGTTATGGCTGGGAAAAGGAAGAAGGGGACGTGGCTGCTGCTAATCAACCCCTTTTTGAAGTTTTGTGGGCTTCAACTTACAGATTCCCCTGTCAGCATAGCAATAGCAGTTAGACTTATATACCGCTTCATAGGGCTTTCAGCCCTCTCTAAGCGGTTTACAGAGTCAGCATATCGCCCCCAACAACAATTCGGGTCCTCATTTCACCCACCTCGGAAGGATGGGAGGCTGAGTCAACCTTGAGCCAGTGAGATTAGAACCGCTGAACTGCAGATAACAGTCAGCTGAAGTGGCCTGCAGTACTGCATCCTAACCACTGCGCCACCTTGGCTCTATCTGTCTGGGGAATAGTTCCAAGGTTGGAAATCCCTGGTGTAGACCTCACATTCCCCACCAAACGTCTGAGAAAGCTAAAGCTATTGGATGAATCTGTAACAAAGTTCTGCTTTATTGTTAACTATGCTACATTACCTGACAACTCTATGCCTGTATGAATCCTCCTCCTCCTCTCCAATAGACCAAAATGGGAGGAGGGGGAGGCAGTCAAAATTCCAGCCAAAAGAGCTCCTCAATAAAATGAGGGTAACTAAATCAGGAAAGATGAAATGTGCCCAATCTCCAAAAGTACCCTAGAGATATATGGAGAAACCACCCCATCTCCTATTTCAGTGGTTCCCAAACTTGGCAACTTTTAAGACTTGTGGACTTCAATTCCCAGAATTCTCCAGCCAGCAGAGCTGGCTGGAGAATTCTGGAAATTGAAATCCACAAGTCTTAAAGTTGCCAAGTTTGGGAACCACTGTCCTATTTCATGAGGTGTTCATTCTGCTTTATGGCACTAACGTTTCCATTCACAAATTTAAGAAGAGGGTTAAGCACGGCACAATTCACAACACGGTAGGGTTCCGGTTCTTCTTTTGATAGGACCTCTCGTGATTAAATGAATGACGTTAAAGGAAACAGAAGCTTTGCTATGTTGCTGTACCCCACTCACCTCTAAAAATTGGGGGTGCTTCATTAACTTGTGATCAAAAAGCAGGTAGTAGCTGAGAGTGGCAAACAGAAGATATAGGACGATTGCCCCCAGGTTTGTTATAACAAAGAGGCTGATGATCTGTCGGAAAGCATTGTCCTCTGGCCAGGTTGCTGGATAAACGTAAGGTGTCAAAATAGAACTATCTGCATAATCCAGGACAAGATCCATTGCTGCACCTGCAGGAGTGCCAGGAAGGAAAGAGTGTTATGTCAAACACAGAGAAATACAAAAGGTTATCATATTAACACATGATAGCAGTATTCGATATCTCAGGGGCAGCCACAAAGAAGAGGGAGTCAAGCTATTCTCCGAAGCACCTGAGGGTAGGAGACAAGAAGCAATGGGTGGAAACGAATCAACGAGAGAAGCAACTTAGAACTAAGGAGAAATTTCCTGACAGTGAGAACAATTAATCAGTGGAACAGCTGTCGTGAATGCTCCAACTCTGGACGTTTTAAAGAAGATGTTGGATATCCATTTGTCTGAAGTGGTGTAGGGTTTCCTGCCTAAGCAGGGGGTTGGACTAGAAGCACTTCAAGATCCCTTCCAACTCTTGTTAAACTAATCTATCTTTCAATAATCTAACAGAGAAGTGGGCAACTAATTTTCAAACGTGGGGACTGTTTGGGGGAGTGTATCAGTACGCGTGATTCGGAGGACCTGCCGGGAGTTGCGGGGGCCACGGGGGTGGTTGAGGGGACCAGAGACACGGGAGAGGGTCGGGGTATTGCGGTCGTAACAGGGAGAGGCAGATACGGCGGGGACTTTAGGGCAGGCCATTACCGGGGAAGGAGGGTTCGCTACATTACAGAGATCCCTCCTTCCGGCCCTAGGAGTCCCACTCCAAGACCAGATGGCGCAAGCAGTCAGGACCCTGGTCTCAGGCTGTTGTCGCTAAATGCCAGGTCTGTTGTACATAAAGCTCCTCTCGTCCGGGACTTAATTTTAGACGAGAGGGCAGACCTGGCATGTATTACTGAAACCTGGCTGGGCCCAGAGGGAGGAGTCCCCCTTGTAGAGCTGTGCCCAGAAGGATTTCAGGTGCTGCATCAGCCGAGAGCCCAGGGAAGGGGTGGGGGTGTGGCCGCTGTTATCCGAGAGTCGTTAGCTCCTCGTAGGGTCCCTGCTCCGGAGATTGTCGGGTGTGAGTCTTTGCTGTTAAAGTTGGACCTCAAGGGTCAAGTGGGTCTGCTGCTAACGTACCTGCCTCCCAACAGCGTTGCAGCAGCCCTCCCCTCGCTCCTCGAGTCGGTAGCCGAGCTGGCAATTGAGTTCCCTAGGTTGATGGTCCTGGGGGACTTTAATTTGCCGTCGCTCGGTGAAAACTCTGATGGGGTGCAGGAGTTCATGGCTTCCATGACAGCCATGGGCTTGACCCAAGTAATTCGGGGCCCAACCCATTCAGCGGGACACATGCTTGACCTCGTATTTCTCTCGGAGCAGTGGATTTGTGATCTTGGTCTGAGGGGGAGTGACATCATACCCCTGTCGTGGTCAGACCATTGCCTACTGAGGCTCGACTTCCGGAGGCCAAACCCCCACTGTAGGGAGGAGGAACCGACCAGGTGGTTCCGCCCCAGGCGTCTTATGGAACCGTCAAGGTTCCAGACAGAGCTTGGGGTTATTCCTGACACTTTCGCCCACAGTCCGGTGGAGACTCTGGCTGCTGCGTGGCACTCGGCAGCGTCGGAGGCCCTCGACCGGATTGCGCCACTGCGGCTCCTCCGAGGCGGCGGATCCCGGAGACCCCCTTGGTTTACCGAGGAACTCCGGGAGATGAAGCGCCGGAGGAGATGCCTAGAGCACCGTTGGAGGTCCGATAAGTCCGAATCGAACCGGGCAATGGTAACCACCTGCACCAGGGAATACACCAGGGCACTTAGGGCAGCAAAAAGATCGCACATAGCCACCCTGGTAGCATCCGCTGAGTCCCGTCCAGCCGCCCTGTTTAGGATAACCCGCTCCCTATTGAACAAAAGGGAGGCGGGGGAACCCTTGCAGGGCAGAGCTGAAGAATATGCCCAATTCTTAGCGGACAAAATTGCTCGGTTTCGGTCGGACTTGGACTCCACCCCTGCAGTTCCAGCCGAGGCGCAAGGGGACCAAGTAGAACAGCCCTGGGTTGAGTTTCAGGACGTTACCCCCGGGGATGTGGACAAGGCCATGAGAGCTGTAAGTACCTCCACCTGCGTCCTGGATCCGTGTCCCTCATGGCTGGTTACTAACTGCAGTGAGGTGACACGAGGCTGGATCCAGGCGGTTGTAACCGCCTCCCTTCGGGAGGGGAACTTCCCCGCCACACTGAAAGCGGCGGTGGTGAGACCCCTCCTGAAGAAACCATCCTTGGATCCAGCTGTTCTTAATAGCTATCGTCCAGTCTCCAACCTTCCCTTTCTGGGGAAGGTTGTTGAGAAGGTGGTGGCCTTCCAGCTCCAACGGTCCTTGGAGGAAGCAAACTACCTAGACCCCTTCCAGTCAGGCTTCAGGCCCGGTTACAGCACAGAAACCGCTTTGGTCGCATTGATGGATGATCTCTGGAGAGCCAGAGATGAAGGACGTTCCTCCATCCTGGTCCTCCTTGACCTCTCAGCGGCTTTCGATACCATCGACCATGGTATCCTTCTGCGACGACTGCGGGAGGTGGGAGTGGGAGGCACCGTGCTACGGTGGTTCTCCTCCTACCTCTCGGACAGGTCACAGTCGGTGTTAGTGGGGGGGCAGAGATCGTCCCCTAGGCCCCTAAATTATGGGGTGCCTCAGGGCTCGGTCTTATCCCCCCTACTATTCAACATCTACATGAAACCGCTGGGAGAGATCATCCGCAGGCACGGGATTAGATACCATCAGTATGCGGACGATACTCAATTGTATCTGTCCGCCCCGTGCCAACTCAATGAAGCGGTAGACGTGATGAGCCGGGGCCTTGAGGCCGTTATGGACTGGATGAGGGTTAACAAGCTTGTGCTCAACCCAGAAAAGACCGAGTGGCTGTTGTGTTTCCCTCCCAAAGATTTGGCTGCTATTCCACCACTCAGGCTGGGGGGTCAAATTTTATACCCCTCAGAGAGGGTTCGCAACTTGGGAGTCCTCCTGGATCCACAGCTGTCATTTGACCACCACTTGACGGCTGTGACCAGGGGGGCATTCGCCCAGGTTCGCCTGGTGCGCCAGTTGCGACCCTACCTGAATCGGGAGGCTCTCACAACAGTCACTCGGGCCCTTGTGACCTCTAGGCTGGAATACTGCAATGTGCTCTACATGGGGCTGCCCTTGAGGAGCATCCGGCGACTTCAGCTAGTGCAGAATGCAGCCGCGCGAGTGATCGCGGGTGCACCCCGATTCACCCGCATTACACCTATCCTCCGCGAGCTGCGCTGGCTACCTGTTGATCTCCGGATGCGCTTCAAGGTGCTATTAATCACCCATAAAGCCCTACATGGCAGTGGATCTGGATACTTGAGAGACCGCCTTCTGCCAATTACATCCCTGCGACCGATAAGATCCCATAGATTAGGCCTCCTCCGTATTCCATCGGCCAGCCAATGTCGGCTGGCAACTACAAGGAGGAGGGCCTTCTCAGCAGTAGCCCCGACCCTTTGGAACGAGCTCCCCGTGGAGATTCGTACCCTCTCCACCGTCCAAGCCTTCCGCATAGCCTTGAAGAACTGGCTCGCCCGTCAGGCCTGGGGATAGGATAGTTACCCCTCCCGAATGATGAATGTATGTTGCTTGCTATTTTATTACTTGTTTGTCCTAATGTCTGTATTTCCCCTTCCCAGTTTTTGTGTGAGCCGCCCTGAGTCCCCTCAGGGAAAAGGGCGGCCTACAAATTCTAATAAATTCTAAATTCTAAATTCTAAAGGGGCCATATGAAGAAGTTTACCTGTATGAATAATCTGGAGAATGCACTTCTCTTTCTTAGCAGTGTTCAGAAAGGGACATCAATCAATGTTTTCAGAGCCTCCTCAGTTTCCAGTCACTTCGGGGATGGTCCAAACTCTAAAAGTAAAGTGTATCACTTTGATTGCAGTTTTCCAATCTCATTTGTACAGCTGAAAAGAAAGCTTTAATGCAAAGGAACTGAGCAGCGCAAGGTGTGAGAGAGAAAACAGGGAGGCCTGGGTCTCCTATTAGTAAATCTTTACCCTGTTTCTCCATGCTTTAAGGATGGAAGAGAGAAAAGGGACTTTCCCATCAACACTAACACATCTAAGTCACCGCTCACCATGCCAATAGCTGCCTCTTTCAAAGCAATGGAAAATCAACTTACAACAGAAGAGAAATTTGTAGCACTTCTTTCTAGCTGCATGTTTCGAAAAACTACAGCTCTATAAACAATAAAACTTCTCAAGTGCGGAAAAGGGGGAAAAAATGAGAGAGAGAGAATGTGGCCAATGTAGTTTCTCCACTCTTACAGATTTCTAGAGAGGGTGTGTCAGAGGAGAAAGGAAAACTTCTTAATCTATTGAATAATTTCTTAAAACTTCTTAATCTATTGCAATAATTAAGCAATAATTAATTTATGATGGCATGCACATCTTGACAAAAACCTCTGAGTATGAGATTGCACTTCCTGGATCTAAATAGTCCAAGTTTGTTTAAAAATGAAGTTCTAAGTCAGGGGTGTACACCCCCCCCCCTCACACACACCACAACTCTTTACCTCATCAAACTCTTCAGGAACTTTCTGATTATCCGTCAATCCCCAAACATTGAAGACATGAAAACAATTTAATAAATATTATTTTAATAGTACTGTGAATAACACTGATAAAAGATAACCCAAGACTGCTGTTGCTGGTGATTGATCACCCAATCCTGGGTAACACTATCTCATAAGTATCCATGTTACCCTCAGGATTAGGAGCTGGCATGGAGCTCTACAGAGACATCAAAAGATTAATTGGCCTTAATCAACGTCTCATTGTTTCTCAACCAACAATACTGGGGTGGGGGTGGGGGCTGTTCTAGGAACTCATAAACCTATTATGGATTGTAAAAGGGGATTATTGCATTTAAAGCAGTGCTTGCCAACTTTTAAGATGTGTGGGTTTCAACTCCCAGAATTCCTAAATCAGCAGGGGAATTCTGAGAATTGAAGTCCACCTATCTGTAAAAAGACCTTAAAAGAGAAAGTTTACTTGCACCTCCATAAGATTCGGATCCCTCTTCATGGTCCACCAGCTTCTCCATTTGAATGCTTCCAACCAACCAGTATCTCCTCACATCTCAAAATCGGTCTAAACTAAAGTAAGCCTTACCAGATGATTTAGGTAAATGCTTTTTCAAAATGGGCTGGAGAACCCCAAGCGCTGAACGCTGAACTTCTGGAATTGCCCAGGCTTACCTTTGCTTAAAAAGAGAACAAGCCCCGCTGGAAAGGAGGCCACCAGGAAATATTAACAATGTAAAATAATCCTGGGGAGGGGGGGGGACCCCCTTTGAAAGTCTCCAGAAGTTGTGGGTGCTCAAATACTAGAAGTTTTTAAAGAAGAGATTGGACAACCACTTGTCCGAAATGACATAAGATTTCCTGCCTGAGCAGGGGGTTGGACTAGAAGACCTCCAAGATGCCTTCCAACCCTTTCACTCTGTTTTTTTCTCCTTCCTTCCTTCCTTCCTTCCTTCCTTCCTTCCTTCCTTCCTTCCTTCAAACTTTCAAGAAGAGATTGAACAACCATTTGTTTGAAATGGCATCGGGTTTCCTGCCTGAGCAAGAGGTTGGTCTAGAACAGTGGTCCCCAACCTTTTTATCGCCGTGGACCAGTCAGCCTTTGATAATTTTACCGTGGCCCGCTGAGCGCGCGCAGGGGTGGGGGGGCGTTGTTCGCGACGACACATTGATTGTTTATATATCACGTGCGTACCAGCGCGGGGCTCTCTTCCCTGGAGCCTTTGTGCACGGCCCAGGAGCTTTTGCGCACGGCCCAGGAGCCTTTGCGCAGCGATCATGGCCCCCGGCCGCTGCAGCGATCATAGCCCCCGGCCGCTGCAGCGATCATGGCCCCCGGCCGCTGCAGCGATCATGGCCCCCGGCCGCTGCAGCGATCATGGCCCCCGGCCGCTGCGCGGCCCGGTGCCAGGTACTCCGCGGACCGGGAGTTGGGCACCACTGGTCTAGAAGACCTCCAAATGTCCCTTCCACACTCTTGTCATTCTGTTACACAAGCTGTCTCCAGGTTTCAGAGAAGATGTCAAAAAGCTGAAGTAGGAAAACCCAACACCAAGAAGGGTTTTTGGCCTTTAAAGACCTTGCTAAGATGCTGAGCTTGTCAATCAGAAAGCTCGGCAGTTCGAATCCCCAGCGCCACGAAACGGAGTGAGCTCCCATTAGTTGTCCCAGCTTCTGCCAACCTAGCAGTTCGAAAGCACGTAAAAATGCAAGTAGAAAAATAGGAACCACCTTTGGTGGGGAAGGTAACAGCGCTCAGTGCATCTTCTGCGTTTAGTCAGGCCGGCTACATGACCACGGAGACGTCTTTGGACAGCGCTGGCTCTTCGGCTTTGGAATGGAGATGAGCGCTGCCCCCTAGAGTCAGGAACAACTAGCACATATGTGTGAGGGGAACCTTTACCTTTTAAGAAGAGAGGCTTTAAAATGCAGAGCAATGATCATTCTTATCTTGTTTGGCCACGAGTTATTCAAGGCGGGTTGGTGGAAAAATGTAGCAATGAGGCAAAATTAAGCTTAAGTTTTTAAAACCGTTGTCGCCTTCAACCGCCTTTCCCTCAGCCTGGGTGGCTCGAGGTTAGGGAGACCCCATTTCCCAACAGCCTCGGCCATCGCCGCCCAGGCTGGGGGATTGTGGGAAATGAAGTCCAGGCGCCCGAAGGTGAGAAAGATGGGCACGAGACAATACCCCCCGACACACACACACACAGACAGACAGACAGACTCGGAACGCTCCTCCGCGCTTCTCCCCACCTGGATCCCGCCGCTCCGTCACCATCCTCCGCAGCTACCTGGACACTGCTACGCGCTCGTTCCTCCAAAGCCCTGAGGTCCAGACTGGCCTCTGGTGATATGGGGAAGGCCTCTGCGCCAATCACCGGGCGGGAGAGGCGGAGTTTCGGCAGCCAAAGACTCAGGGATTGGCTGCGAGGGTTACGAGCCACCCGACGGTCGAGAGTCGCGCGACGCCCGCCTTGGAGTGGACTGCGCGGACGTCGGCGTGAGGCGAGCCTATCAGAAATGCCCATCCGCGACGGGCGTTGTCGTTGACTGTTAGTTTTACCACAGAAGCGGCGAGGCGGAGTTATTTACCTCAGAAAAAGAGCGGGAGGGTTAGGGGCGCCTTTTCCCAGGCGGATCCCGGTGGGTGGTGGGGCGGGATAGGTACCCCCCCCCCTAGCCCGTCATAGAAACTTCCCCCGTAAACTGGTTCCTTCATTCGGTGGGTTGGGATGCTCTCTGAGGGAAAGGGGAGGAGAGGGAGCCGTCTTGGGCTCCATGGAGGTGAGGAGAAAATGAAGAGAAAAAAGGGAGGCCTTTCCACTGCCTCCAATATCTTTGGCATTTTTTGGTGATACAGAATTCTTAAATTTTATCTTTCATTGTATTGGCTTTGGTATTGATATCGGCGAGATCTTCCCTGATCCCTTCCAGAAACCCACCAAAAAGCAACCCATTTTTTTCTTCTTCTGGGAAGCAAAGGATGTTTATTAAACCCCAATCAACAAGCTTATGGTGTTTCCAAATCTTTACAGCAGAGAATATTCATTTTTTTTTGTTTTTTGGACTGACATGTCAAGGAAAAAAAAACATGTCTAGCTGTACTACAGGTGTTTTCCCCAAGTCCCAAATATAAACAAACTTCACGAAACAGAAGACTGCCAAGAAACAAGATCTTGTTCTCTGTTTAATTTTAAAATTACTCCAGCAAACATCTAGAAGAAAGAAGATAAATTCAAACAGTAACAATTTGTTCATACCAACCCCCCCCCCCCCCCCCCAAGAATGGCTATAATGTAATTGTAGCATTTCAGGGCACATCGAAAGTTCTCTTCATCTCGATATTTTTATTCTTCTGAAGAAAATGCTGGTTATCAACTTGGATGAGCAGAATTCATCAAAATCTGAATAAAAGAAACAGCTCTAGGGCGATTTAAACTCAGCAATGAATGGCTTAAGCAAACTTAAGGATGTCAAAGCCAGGACACCCAAGAGCTACTCTTGCCTCTTACTTTCCCTCCCCATCCCAAGTTCAGAAAGTAGCCAAGCTGCCCAGATGTTTCCTGCAAAATTTAATAATTCAGATTATACAGAGATTTCTGTAAATATGAATACAAAAGTGGGCTCTCAGAAGAGAAAGACATACAATCAACTATTGGATATTCAACTTGCAGATCTCCTGATACTTTAGAAGAATGTGATGCCCTGTTAACATTTTTACAACATTGTTAATGCCATTTAAAGAGGCCAATAACGTCAGTGCTATAACAGACAAAAATCTGTCATTACAAATGGTGTTGGACAGTCATGTGGATTTCAGGTTCAGAATTAGATATGTTTATAGGGACCTAGGAGGTTATAACAAATTCCAGTACTTTGATAAACTATGTGGCTGGGCTGGACTGAGAAAGATTACACCATAAGAACAACTGGCTGACGAGGAGCAGAAGCAGCCTGGCTTGAGCCTCAGTTGAAGAGCTGGTTGCTGCAAAGAAAAGTAGAAGAGACAATGAACATTCAAGCTGCATGTTTTAAAAATAATATAAACTTCAGTCAGAAACATATCGTTTCTGTCGCCTATATATAAATGCCTAAGGAAATTTCTATCAATCCTTGAAAAAGGGTTCATTCACCTCGACAGCTCTTGCCATCTTTTTGCAAGGTTCCAGTTACACAGCTACAGAGTGGCCCATCCACCTGGCTTGTGCATATCTGTTCACAGCCTCCATTGTCTTCACACCAGTCTAGGCCTAAAAAGCACCAGTCAAAGTAAAAAAAAACAAATCTGTTTTAATCATGCATCCATGCAGTAAAATCGATCCAGATTTCTGAATGAAAACTTGGAGAAACATCACACTTACGTTTTCTTCTGATTGGTCCCACAGAAATGATTTGCTCATTGAGACCTTTGGAATAATCATTGGCCCTCCGGGTATTCTGTGGACAATTCTGATTGAGCCAAAAAGAAAGAGATAGAAATGTTTCTTTGGTACACAACTTCTGTTGTTTTGAAAGCATATATTGTACTTTGCATGATCTGTCAATAGCAATTTTTAAGAATAAACAGAACCAGGGACCATAGAGCCAAATATATAAGGGATAAAATAGGTACCTTAATCATATACAAGGTTAAAAGTATCAATTTTCCCCTGTCTTAAAATGCACCAGGGTGCAAATATTTAAACGAGCTACAAAGCAGAAGTTACAGATCCCTATCATTAAAGTTGTATCTGAAGCACACGCATTTTAGATTATACTGTCCTTCAAAAATCAAGTTTTTGATCAACTCAGAAAGATTTCCATTTTTTGAGGACAGCCTTAAATAGCACATTGACACGAACTGCACCTGAGGTTTGCACCACTTACTATTTTACATGAGTATCTTTCTGAATCACAAAGCGAGACTGCACAGTGCAAATGAACCTCATCATAATCGCCAATGAATTTGAAAACAGTGACATGAAAACGGCAGGTGAGGGAGACCCCATTCTCCTCAATTCCAATTGTATTATCCTTGATATTCTGACAACTGCAAGAAAAAGGAATGCACTGATTAGTTCCAGCAGAACACCCAAGAACTGACAAGCTTTTCTTCTGGAATTTCGAACACTAGGCACTGAAAAAGAATGGCTCACCCTTCTTCAATGATGAAGTATCTGAGCTTGTCATTGCTGTCTCGTGATGGTGTTGCATAACATTTGTTCAGTGTGAGGATGAGGTGAGTGGAATCTGCCCCCATCACAAAGACACCAACGTACAATACATCACGTGTGGTTAGCACAACTTCTCCTTGCCTGTAGGGATGCTTATAGGATGAATTTTTATATAGGGCCATTTTGGTAGTGAAACTGCCTTCCTTTGTAGGTACAGTCAGATTAATGACACTACAAAGAGAGAACAAGGTAGAGAAAAAATAACCGTTATACCAAAACAAAAAGGTGACAAATCTGCTGTTGAAGAATTTAAAACTAATAACTTTGTTATGGCTGTTATTTATTGATTCATTTAATTTAATTCCATCTATTTACTTCATTTACATCCTATTACCAAAGTTAACAATTACCAAACTTAATAAAATATTAACTATATAAATTAACATCCAGTTAAAATATTTCCAAAAATTACAACACTCTAATGCTTGGAGGTAAATTTATTTTGGATCTCACTATTTTGTTAAATAAGAAAACAGACAAAATCAAATGCTATTGGTATAATTGAGAGTAAGGAAAATATTTTTAAAAAACTGGATCAAACTCAAAATAAAAGATCTTCATTCTACAAGGAAATAAATAAAGCAAGGGCTACAGCAATTGGTTAATTTCATTAAAATAAAAACTGGTGTTTACATTTTGTCAGAACTGTGGACTTCAATTCCCAGAATCTCAGCCAGTTGCACACTTTCAAATAAAATCCATGAGATAATGGAATCCCTTCATCAAATTCTTCATTTCCTCAGAATGCCCAAAGAATCAACACTTTTTCTTACCTGAGCATTGGTCTCACAACAGAATCCAAAGAAATTTTAATGTCAAGCTCATATGCACAAGAAAATTCAACATTGATGGTCCTGTCTCGAGTAATGATATTTCCAGTGTTGTTTGCACTTTCAATCCAGACTGTGTTTTTATACATAATGTGGGTGCTGTTAGACTACAATGTGAAGAGGAGAAAAAATGCACATGTTTAGGAAAAAACCTGCCTAATGATACAGTTATTTCCTTAGATCCTGGATTCTCCTTGCTTATAGCTTCAAATTTATGCTGCAAACTTCATTTCTTAATCTAATCCAATGGAACTGAGATGACTGGCTAAGAAAAGATCTCTAATCCAAAGAGAACTATGTAATTATTTCATGTCTTCTATGAGCTAAGAAGAAAGGGAAGCCAGACATGTAGACATCCATGGCCAAAAAATAAAGGGCTAATGGCAAAGTCCCAAATTTGCCAATGATGGTTTTTTGGCATTGTAAGTTTTTATTCACATTATTCATTTCATCATAGAGGGAACATTGCAAAAATTAAATGTTTATGATGATGTTCTGACAGCAATGAAAACTACTTCCACTGCAAGATAAAGCTAATTCAGAAGCTTTGATAAAAATCTTAAGTGCCACAAGGGGGAAATAAACCCATAGTTTCTCAATCATTCTGACCTGCACAATGTTTCCACAATTGCCCTTGGTGTTGTTGATCTGGAACGAGATGAAATCTTCGCCTTCAATGCCAGGACAACGGCGGTCATTGATGCGGACACCTTCCCTTTCAAAGCCCAGTTGGAACAGCTTGCACTTTGAGATGGACACCTCCATTAGGGCAGCTTTGCAGGTCACCTCAGCATCTAGAATATCATGTGTGCCTGTGAGAGAAGAAGAGGATTACTACAGAAACCTCATAGGACATTTCTCATCAGGATCTGCTTGTAGGGCACTCACTGTTTCCATAGGCAGGAGGTTCAATGCAACCGCAGAGTTCTCCATCATTGTCCACATCACAAGTTCTGTTGGGACAATCTGCTCCCATGCAGGGATCTTCGACCACTCCTGCTAAAAAAAGATAAAAAGGTGGGGGTGGGAAACAGACAAGGGTATCTGATTTATTTTATGTTCATTTTTTTTCGGAGGAGATTTCCATGAAAGATAGAATGCAAAGTGTAAGCAGAAAAATAATCACCCTGTACTGAAATATTTCCTACCATGTCTTCAAAAGCTTCTTCCCCTGAAAAAACATTTTCTTTGTCTCTCCAGTGGGGGAAACCTTTTTATGCTAGCAATTAAGAAAGCATTCGTGGTAAAAACCATGGAGAAGACTCTTCCACACCAAATATGCCCATATTTATATTCTTTTACTCACTGCTGAAGGGAATGCAATGAAGAAACTGTCTAAAAAGGACTAAACTAAGACAAGCTTGCTTACAGCAATTTTCCTTCTCAATCCACTCTGTACTGAGGATCCCAAAGGAGCGACAGGCCTCTCCATATGCTGCTAAAGAGCCACAGAGCTGGTACTTCTTCTGATTGTAGCAGCCATCAAGAAAACATGATTCATAAAAAGGCAATGGGTCCAGCAGTCCATAACAAGGCTGGAAGAAACCTTTCATATCAGTGAGCTTGAGGCAGTAGCTGTCACTCTGCAGGATTTGGATTTGAACGTTGTCGCAAGCAGCAGCATATTGTGAATACTGGAGCTCATTGCAGCTGGAATCATAAACACAAAAGAAAACCAGAAGAAAATGACAATAATGGTTTGTAGAACCATTATTTTAACTTTGGTTTATACTCCACCAAGGATATAGTATGTGGGAATAATCTTAAGAGACATATAGCCAGGGCTATGACTGGATAAGAGGCTGTTTAGCATTCAATAGGAATGTGGATGTAGCAAATATCTCAGAAGGAGCCCTGTCTGGCTACCTCATGAGGCTAACATCAATCTTAACAAGTCCAAAGCCATATTTTTCCCTTGTTGTGTTTACAGCCAAGAAACTTCTCTTTCCTGCTAAGGGCTAAGGTGCCTCTTATCTGTTTGTTGTCCTGGCTGTTCTTTTCCATCTCCCAAGGTCATTCCAAATACAATTACAGCTGTCTTTGGTTTATTCACTAAACTATTGTCAAACAAAGCATGACTTTCCACAACATCAGTGTAATCACAGTGTCATTATTTTATATGTTCTTACCATAAATGGTGACCCACCCTGGTTAGACTCTACCATGCACCATCCCTCTGGTAAGGAATTATTTCCAGTACCAGTAGGTTTTCATCCATTCCTGTTGGCCATTAGCTGCTCTCAACAGAAAGGACAACAGAGGTTTTGATTGAAGATGATACATGGTGAGCTTTGAGTTATTCCGATGTGGGTCAGCTGCTTAAACTCTAACTCTTCCCTAAATGTATGGGTTTTCAATTCCTGTCTTTCAATTAACAGCTGTCCAAAGGTCAGCTCTTCAAACACAGAGCATCATAACTATTTGGCACATCCTTCCTAGCCTTTGAAAGCAGAAATAAAACCTAAACAATTTATTGAAAAGGAACTAGCGATTGGATTCTCCCCATTCTTCTAATTATTGCAAGGGGCCTGGACTCTGTTTCTCCTTTCCCCTAGAGTTGGCAGAGCGAGATAGGAGTACCAATGCAACTGTGAGTCTTTCAGTGCCCATCTAAAACTATAACAGAAGCTGGCAGAATTGTTTGCTGCTAAAATTAGATAGTGAAATGCCATAAAGAAGTTACTCCCCTCACCACCAACTTTTTTCCAGCAATTCTTCACACTGATGTCTCCACCCATCTTCCCAAATGGGCCCATGCAAAGTATCATTGATGTCTTCTTTTTCTGTGCAGTGATTAGTTAAAAACACTTGTAAACCAAACTACTTTTAAATGTGGTCCCTCAGATGGGACAATATGTGGCTGATGCAGCTAGCAAAATGAACAATTTCTTCTGGACATATCACTCACTTGGCCCCGCCCGTTACCTCTTCTGCATGCCATTGGTTTTCCAGCTCTGGCCCAGGAACACACTGCTGACGACTGGCTTCCCTCGCAGGGTGACATAATCATCAGTGTGATCTCCATTAAAATTTCCACAAAGCCCACAAACTTTGTTTTGCAAGCGTTCACTAATGGCAATTTTGATGATGTTGAACCCATTGTAGTGGATCTGAATATCTGGGCTCGTGTCTATGACCAGGAAACCTTCCAGACTGTAGATTTTGGTTGACAAACCAGTAACAAAAGGAATGCTCACTGATGTCCCATTCACCTAAATGTGGAAGTAAATATACTTTAGTTTGTAAGAAGCCCATCCTCCCCTTTTTAAGCAGAGTAGATTTCCTTCTAAAGCCAAGTTTGGAAGTCTGGCTTTGAGTCATGAATACTCCAAACTCTCCTTCTGTGGCCTATTCTGCTTTCTTTGCTGGCATCTCAAACATTGGCAAAGTGATTGGCAAAATTGGGAGGCTACTGACCAGCCTCAGCTCAGCCCCCCCCCTCCCGGGATGGCTGGACCCCAGTCTAAAAGTTTCTTAATGACTTGACACTGTACCTTAATTGTATTTCGATCGCTGATAAGAATCTGCTCCTCATTAATATAAAAGTAAACCGGTGAAATTACGGTCAAATTGGGATACGTCCACTTATCAAAATTGATGATGAGCTGGAAGGAGATGTCGGGGAGCTTTTGGCAGATGGTGGAGAGGACAAAGGCGCAGTTGGCAGGGAAGCGGAGGAAGGCGCCGTCAAACGTGCGGAAGACCCCTCCTCCTGCAGCAATGCAGTAGGAGCTCTTCATGCTAAAGCAACCCCGGACTCCATTCTGGAGGGCACACTCCTCATCGGATTTACACTGCCGAGGGTCACACTGGATCAGGTTTCGACGAAAGCAACGGCAACGGCGGGTGCAGTCACTGTTCCAGAAAAGCTGCTTGGGCTACAGAAAAGGGAGGAAAAGACAGAGACAAGATGCAAACAGTTCTTCCAAAGGTTGAAAGCAACACCTCTAAAGACCCACCAAATGCCCTGGAGAATGGAACAAGGATCCAAAGCCCATCTCTGTGCCTCCTGCCCTGTCCTTCTGCTGATAAATATGTCAAACTTCTACCAAGAGGTGGTCTTATGGGCCATATCAGCAGACCTAAGGAATGTACAGTACTTCCCAAGTTGTCCTCATGGCTCAGTGCCTCTGGAAAGGTTTGACGTTTGACTAAATGTCATTTCGGTGCCTCCTTGCCGGGCTTGTCCTACAGTGACTTTACCTGTCCATGAAATTCTGCAGTTTCTTTTGCTGCAATTTCATTTATTTTATTTTGCTTCTTGCTCCAATGGAGCACTTATTATTTGTCTTGTCCAACAATAACATATTTGCCCATAGCTGGATAGTCTGGTTTATTTTATGATTTTGATTTCTTGACTTTTTTTTTATTTAAAGAGAAAGCAGCATTCATGCATGCAAACCTACAAACACACATTTTCTGTGCAGGGAAGATTATATTTTAACTCCACTGTCAAGTGTCTGCTGCTGATTTGCAGGGCTGGCATGAGATAAATGTTCATTCCATTGTGCTGTTGTTTCAGTATACAGTTCTTCCTGACCTCACTTAAAGCATTTTAGTTAGACAACATATCATACATGCAATTCATATACACAACGAACAATCACTAACTACAGTGAACTAAATAGAGTTTATTTTTCTTTTAAGAACCAGACAGTAGTCTAACTACCAAATCTTTTTGCAATTCATCCAGCTAGCTGCACAGTGGGGCCATGCAGGAATCAGCTGGCTCCTTGAAAATTTTATTTTTCACCAGGAGAGGGAGGCTGTGTAGAGCATTTCTTAGTGGATAGCTAACATGCTCTCTTGCCAGAAGCTCTCGGCACTTGGCAAATGAAAATCTGTGGGGTTTGGGTCAATATAATTCTCTCCAAACAAAACCTTAAAATGTCTTTTTCTAAAGGGCAACAGATGTATAATACTGGATTTTCAAGATAATAACCCATTTCAATTCCCTATTCAGATACATAGGATCTGAATAGGATCGCCAACATGATCGCCAACATCCGATAACAGATATGTCACAAAAAGAAGAAGATTCAGATGCATTCAGACATTTCGTTTTTCATTTGGTGACAAGCAGCAAAACGATCTAGAAACAAGTTCAGCATAT
Organism: Thamnophis elegans; assembly: GCF_009769535.1. Classification (NCBI taxonomy): domain Eukaryota; kingdom Metazoa; phylum Chordata; class Lepidosauria; order Squamata; family Natricidae; genus Thamnophis; species Thamnophis elegans. Next base: position 45,414,997 of record NC_045553.1, read on the forward strand.
CATGTCATTTCTGATTTGCAGTGTGTGTTCAGCTGTTTCACCAGAGAGTGATTTGGAAAGATGCGAAAGAAAAGTTTAGAGCCTTCATTTTACAGATTTATTCTTTTCTTCATCCACATTTTGTTTGCTGCAACATGAACACTTATTTCTGAATTTTTTGCGTGCTATAATTTGCTGTTGCATCCAAACATAATACGCTATGTTTTAGGTAACCCACTCTGGGGCCCCAAAAGGTATGATTAAAAAGTTTGAAATCCTAGGACAATCTATTGTTTAATGCAACCATAAATCACAGTTTACTACAAAGTAATTAATGGTTGTGATCAACCTGTTAAAAGCAATAGTTCCTAAAATCTCTTTGGGATCTTGTTTTAAAATGCATATTCTGGCTTAGAGGCCTCATTCTGGCAGATCAAAAGACTTGTGAAAAGTTCCTGACTGGTGTCCCTGGCCTGTTATGCTCGTGACCTGTAAAAGGGAAGAAATTCAAAGCTACACTTCAGCAGTGAAAAGGCTATTGTTTCCATAGCAACATTCCTGCCCACTCCTCCAAAGGGCAGTGGTACCAATAGCCTTTTCACTGCCGAAGTGTAGCTTTGCAGAGAAGCACACATCGCATTCCATTCTTTCATTATCAGATTTATAGCATAACGGAGAGCAAGAACTTGGACTCATCAAATAAATCCAGCTACTATTTTTTTTCCTTTTACTTGAGAAGTAAAAAGCCAAGTACAGGAAGATAGAAAGACAAAACTGGTATCAGAAATTATTCTTCGCCGTGGCTTTATCCAACTGTTGGATGGGAACAACCAATGGTTTTTTTAAACTTCGTTATTTTGAAGAGACAGGAAGCTAAAGGCTACTTCTAAGAAACATGGGCAAAGTTTCTAAGCTGTCTTGTATCATTTAGCATGAAAAGAGGGCTATGCTAATTTTTAACCCAAGCTGTCTTCTCCAAACACGGAAAACTACTTAATTTGGTCAGATTGTTATACTTGTGTTAGTGGCTCATTGTTGTCTGGCTTGGATTAGCAGCATCCTTGATACGATGCAATAACATTAATGCCGCACTGGAAATCATAAAAAATGGAGAGTTTTGGTTAGAATAGGTATACAACTTAATATTTTAGGATAGGAAAATGTGCATATTGGGGAAAACTACATACATAAATAAACTGAAGCAAAAAATGAAGAAGAGGAAAAGACAGGGTAGTGAAGGAAAAGCCTTATGAATGAAACTCTGGAAAACTGACGGTTATTATTGATTGATCTCTATTAGATACGGTATAAGACAAGGTAAATAATTTACTGGGACAAGAACCAAGAAATATCAACTTGTCCCATTGAAAAATAATCACTAGATTGATGACTAACTCAGAAATAAAATTTAATATCCCCCATGTCAAAATAAAACCTACTCACAACCATTTTTTCACCTTGATTAATCTTCTTTGTCTCTCATTTATTAGTTTCCCTCTGCAAATGAAATGTCCTTTCTATGAATTTATGGCTTTCTCCTTCTCTCATCTGCGAGAGTATATTCTGGGGAATCAGAAATCAGCAAATGACAGGGAAGGATCTCCTTTGAGGGCCCAGTAAGGGATGTTGAGAACATGACAAAGCTACTATCTTCTCCTATTTTCCTCTCTCCCTTGGGAGGAAAAAAAAAAGTATCACCACATTATTGAGAATTGGCGTCACTGCATTGTGGGGATCAACCTGATGCTAAACTGATCCTGCATCCTTCATAGATGCACCCAGTGCATTATTCCACAGTTGTCCTTTATGGGATCACTCAAGGGAGGCTGAAACTTGACAGCAATATTGACTGGTAATGTAGAGGAAGAGAAGGGGGAAAAAAATTATAGTCCCTGAATATTATCTGCAGGGGAAAAAAATCCCTTTTTAAAGCCCTGTGAACCAATTCCCCAAAGAACTGTGTTTACTTCCCCCAAATTCAACCTATTACGGAGCATTGTTGAAAGAACAACAGATCAACAACATTCCATATCTCTTCTTTGCTTTCTTCCTATTTGCAACCTATTTGCTATGCAATCCCACAGGCAGTTTAAGGCAGAAAAACACTATAATTTGCACAAATTCTACAAGCCTTCTTATCTTCTCTTTTTTTTTTTTTGCTCATTGTGGTTATTGTTGTTTGGATGAATATAGATGAGGATGGCTCCTTCAATACGACGGAGCAGATCTTCTTAGTTTGGATGCTAAAGGTCACAAGTAATAGAGATGATGGTGTAAAAGCAAACATATCCTTATATCTCCTGGAAAAAAAAAAACAACAACTCGAGGGCAGCAGAAAAGAGCAACTAAGCTGCACGGATTTACAACTGCCTGTTTAGAAATGCATGGTTAGTAAGCAAAGGAAGCTTAGAGGAGAATTTCACATAGCTTTTTTAAAACAAACAAAAATAGCTCTTTTGTATATTTTTGTTGTAATCTTTATGGACAATGAAAGGGACGTGATGGCTCAGTGGCTAAGATGCTGAGCTTGTTGATCGGAAAGATTTGCAGCTTGGCGGTTCGACTCCTTAGCGCCGTGTAACGGAGTGAGCTCCCGTTACTTGTCCCAGCTTCTGCCAACCTAACAGTTCGAAAGCACTTAAATGCAAGTAGAAAAATAGGGACCACCTTTGGTGGGAAGGTAACAGCATTTCGTGTGCCTTCGGCTTTGAGTAATGCCAGCCACATGACCACGGAGATATCTTCGGACAGCGCTGAGTCTTCGGCTTTGAAATGGAGATGAGCACCGCCCCATAGAGTGGGGAATGACTAGCACATATATGTGAGGGGAACCTTTACCTTTATCTTATGGACAATATCTATTGCAATAATAGGAAGAATTCGTGTAGACTGTACGCCCACACTCTAACACTCGTAATGGATGCTACTCAGAAAATGTTCTCCCTTAATGTATTCCAGACATGAAATCCTGATTCTGAGACTGATTCTATTTAGCGGCTTATTTGGCTGGTGTTCTTGCAGCACCTCACTGCCAATATTGTCTTTTAGACGAAAAGAAATGAGACGAGTTTTTGAAATATTGAAAGTCACGCTGGACCAAATCTATGTTACTATTGAATTCCAGCCATGCCTGCTCCAGAAAACATATCCTACTCCAGGGGAGTTTGGAACAAGCTGCAATGATGCCAGAGTGATAACACATAAGACACTCATTATGATATTATCACAAAAACGCCACCATTGCATGCTTGCATATCAAAGACTGATGCAATGCTTAATACTGAATCGTAGCATTTGTGTGATGTTGTTTGTGCCTTCTGGACGTCCACGTCCCACTTCTTCTCTGCTCTGGCAACACTATCTCCCAGGCTCCCAGTTACTGGCTCACCTCGTAATATTTGCCATCTGAGTAACAGCCGCAGTTGTGAGGAAGAATGCAGCTTTTGCCATTGAGGACGTAGCCTGGATCGCACTGACATCCTTCCACGCAATAATGGTTGCAGTCACTTTCAACCGGATGGCGGCACAGCGAGGCTGGCAGACGCTCACACAGCTTTCATAGTGGCTGTTGGGAGGGCAGCTGACCGCTAGAATGCAAGGGACAAAGCTTCTTAACATGGGTGCATCTCGGTGAAGCCATATACATCTCTGTTCTGACCCCCCCCCTCCATACGGTGAGTCATGCTGACACAAGATTACTGCTAGCCAATTTATTCACAGTAATTAACACACCAACAAGGCTTTGGCAGCAACCCAAGCTTCCACAGATAAGAAATACACACAAGAGCTTCTCCAGCTTGAGTATAACGGATGTGTCCTGCAAAAAGCCTCCTCCCAAAGTGCCTTCTTATATACTCTCTTGGGAGGAGCCTAATCACAACCACCTGGCCCCAATTATCTTCTATATCTCTGTAGTTGCTGCCGGCGCTTATCTGCCCGTCTTTGCCTGGCGTCTGGGACCAACTCCCTTAGCTCCTCCCCACTGCTCCAGAGTCTGACGTCTTCACCACTGCTCCAGGGCCTGACGTCAGAGACAAACTCCCTTTGACTTTCACCACGGCTCCATGCCTCAGGCGCCTCTTGGTGGCCAACCAGCCTCTCTGGTCCCTGCTCGGAGTCTGAACCCTGTCCAGGGTCCTCCACATCTTCCAGAGCCGACTCATAGGGTCCCTCGCTATCAGAGTCTGTTGGCAGCTCCAACAGCTCCTGCTGGGCCACAACACATCTCTATGACATAATAGACCCAAGGAGCTTAAGTCCAGAGGAACAACTTGATTAGCATGATTGAGAGTCTTAAGAGCCATCTACTCAAGCTAAATTAGGAAAACATATTTACTGGCACATACAACTGATAGGCAAAGATTCCTCTGGACCCGGAGAGCTAAGAATGAGCAACTAGAATTGTCTGTGGTTTAGTAAAAGTTGGCCTACGATCAGTGGTGAAATTCAATTTTTTTTTAACTATTGGTTCTGTAGGCATGGCTTGGTGGGTGTGGCAGGGGAAGGATACTGCAAAATCCCCATTCCCACCCCACTATGGGGCCAGCCAGAGTGAATTTGCCAGTTCTCCAAACTACTCAAAATTCCCGCTACCGGTTCTCCAGAACCTGTCAGAACCTGCTGAATTTCACCCCTGCCTACAATGTAGAAACTAAAGCTGAACAGGAAAGATGGTCTTTGATTTGGAGATAATATCTCCAAATCTACAATGCGTTTCACAGGGAGTTGGTGGCAATATGAAGGAGTTGTCCATGGTGATTTCCCTTACTGACCTCCAGGAGATCAAATCCTGTCTCTGGAGGGAGATGTTTACTCCCCAGTTCATCAACCCCAGGGATTTTTTTAAAAAAAGAGAGAAAGAGAACTTGGTAACAAGGATTCGACCACTCATAACTGCCCCTCGAAGCGAAAATAATGCCACTATATTTGAGCAAGGGATTTCTGAGCTGTATCAAAACCAAAGCCTCTGTCCGGAAGCAACAGCTCGAAAAGAGAAATCCTTGCACGCTTGAATGCCACAGTGCTCTCAAAACATCACTGTGGCTTTCTCAAAAACGTGTTCCCTTTCTCTGTCCAGAGAGGCAATTTTAAGAACCTCTCAGCCTTCCGAAGGGCCAAGACAAGAGTGGAGAAATGCCCAATTTCAAAGCTTTTCTCTTCCACCCGCCTCCATTTTTCTCAGGGCTGTTAATGAATCCCCCAGTGGAAGGAGCAAGGCTTATGGAGGCTGTCAATTTGCAGACCGAAAAAGATCCTAATTTAATTTGTAAATCTGATTAGTGAGGAAAACAACTTTTCAATGGATTTGCCAGACAGTCGGCCTGCCTGAGACACTTTGCGTCTTCACTTATGAGACGAATAATTGAACAAAACATGGTAACTTATTGACAGGAGAGGCTCTTTGCAACAATTGCATGGACTTTTCCTTCACTTGCATACACTAATAACATTTGCATTTGACAAATGAAGAATGACTGCCTTGGGAAGATGACCAGAAACCGAAGAAGAAGAAGAAGAGGAGGAGGAGGAGGAGGAGGAGGAGAAGAAGAGGAGGAGGAGGAAAAGAAGAAGAAGAGGAGGAGGAGAAGAAGAAGAGGAGGAGGAGGAGAAGAAGGAAAAGAAGAAGAGGAGGAGGAGGAGGAAAAGAAGAAGAGGAAAAGAAGAAGAGGAGGAAAAGAAGAAGAAGAAGAGGAGGAGGAGGAGGAGGAAAAGAAGAAGAAGAAGAAGAGGAGGAGGAGGAGGAGGAAAAGAAGAAGAGGAGGAAAAGAAGAAGAGGAGGAGGACAAGAAGAAGAAAAAGAAGAAGAGGAGGAGAAGAAGAAGAGGAGGAGGAGGAGGAAAAGAAGAAGAAGAAGAAGAGGAGGAGGAGGAGGAGGAGGAAAAGAAGAAGAGGAGGAAAAGAAGAAGAAGAGGAGGAGGAGGAAAAGAAGAAGAGGAGGAGGAGGAGGAGAAGCAGAAGAAGAAGAAGAAGAAGAGGTAAAGAAGAAGAGGAAAAGAAGGAGAAGAAGAAGAAGAAGAAGAAGAAGAAGAAGAAGAAGAAGAAGAAGAAGAAGAAGAAGAAGAAGATCTACTTACCGCATGAAGTGAAGTTCCTCCAGCCCGTGACTGCTATTCCCTGGGTTTGGCAAGTGCTGGCATAATTTTGCAGCCAACTGCAAGCTGTCTGCACTGCTCCACCATCAATGCAGGTGTCAAATAAACAGTTCTTATAAAAGAAGGCCGGGTTGACCTTACTGTGGCACCTGGAGAAGACCCCACTCTTGCTAGGAATCAAACTGCACAGCTGCTGAGGCTTCCAGAAGCCTTCTACCTTACGACAAGTTGGGCACCTATCGCCACACCCAGCCTGGCAAAAGGGGTCCCGCTTGGCCCAGCTGTGGCCAAACTCATTAATGCTGGAGACCACAAGGCCGCCAGAGGTCTGAAGATCATCCTCAGGATCGCCATTGTATCTCCCGCAAAGGCCGTAGGTGCTATTTTGGAGGCTCCGTGGAATCGTGATGGAGAGGAAGGTCCTCCAGTCATACACCACCTTCAGACCAAAATCAGTCTCTATAACGATGTGGAAGCCGAAAGTGAAAATGTTGACCTTCCCTTGGCCCAGCTTCAACGGCAGGTAGAGGCGCTCCTTGTTGATCTGCAAAGAGATGCAAGGAAAGTCGGTGAAAGAGGGCAGTTGAAGGAAGCACGCTTCGAAGAAAGACCAGTTGACCTAGGAAATCCAGGCTTAAAACCCTCACTCGAAACTAGACGCTTACTGCATATTTTTGGTAAGATCTCCATATCTCTGCAGGATTTTCTTATACTCGGGTTAAAAATGCAGCTCAGTTTGCAGCCCTTGGACACTTAGCGAGATCCTGGACAACCGAGCAAAGTCAGACCTGATTAATAGTGAGAAGAAATGCCACTGGGAAAACCAAGACCAGACAGGAAAGTTAAAAAGAAAGAATCACTAGAATAGGGATGCCAAAGTCAATTTCATTGAGGGCCGTATCAAGGTTGGGTTTGACTTTGGGGGGCCAGGGTGGGCATGACCAGCTCAATGTCACTAGTGTCCGGGTGGCCTGTGGTGGCCTGAGCATTCTGCCAGCGAAAACGGGCTCCCGAGCTCCGTTTTCAGCTGTGATAGCAGTTAGACTTAGCAGTTAGACTTATATACCGCTTCATAGGGCTTTCAGCCCTCTCTAAGCGGTTTACAGAGTCAGCATATTGCCCCAAACAACAATCCGGGTCCTCATTTTACCCACCTCGGAAGGATGGAAGGCTGAGTCAACCCTGAGCCGGTGAGATTTGAACAGCCAAACTGCACAACTGCAGTCAGCTGAAGTGGCCTGCAGTGCTGCACTCTAACCACTGCGCCACCCTCGGCTCAATGGCCTCCTTCTACCTTCTGCCAGTGAAAACAGAGCTCGGGAGGGCCTCCTGCAGCCTTTGTGAGCTCTGTTTTCGCTGGCAGAGGCACCATAGGCTGGTCCTTTGCTGTTTCCAGGGCGGCCCTGCGGGCCAGTTCTAAGCACCCTGCAGGCTAGATCCGGGCCCCGGGCCTTGAGTTTGATACTCCTGCACTAGAAGATAACAATGAACAGAAAATTATACATAAATGGTCAAAAGGAGGCGATAAAGTCCAATTCAACCTGGTCATCTTTCTACCTTCCCACATTAAACCCCCAAATTACTTGGTTTGGGTAGTCTCAACCTCTTATCCTGCATTAAGGCAATGGTGGAAAGAGCTCTCTACTGACTTACAACAGAGGTGGGTTCCTACCAGTTCGCACCTATTCGGTAGAACCGGTTCGTCAAATCTACCGAACCGGTTAGAAGAGGTTCCACCAGTGGACCCGAAAGCA